>NC_088873.1:18518603-18819439 GCF_032884065.1 Artemia franciscana | reverse complement strand
TATTAATAAAAAATATACGTAACTTAAGAATTAACTTACGTAACAAACTTTTTTATATTCTTATATTTTTTATTGCATGTACGTATTTATTTATAGCTCATCATACAAAATAATGAAGTGATGGAGTACATTGAAAAAAAAAGGAAAAAAGAAAAAAGAAACAACATATCGTAATTACATTTTAAAATACAAACAAAAATAATTCCAGGTCAAAAAACAACATTTTGCCTTTCATGGCCGGTTTGCTTATTGCATATGTGCACATTCAGCTCAGCTAACTTACCACACGGATCAGACAAGCTATATTTTTCATCAAATAGGAGTTGCGGGTCCACGGAGGAACTCGCAACAGAAACTTAGCAAATTTGAAGAAAACAAGTTTCATCCTAAGATGGTCAAATTCACTAAATATAGGGTAAAACGGTACTAAATACAGAATATGTGGCAGGACGACACTATTGTAAATTCTATGAGGGGGTTTGTCCCCTCGTTAATACCTCGCTCTTTACACTAAATCTTAAGTTTTGTCTCGATTCTTTAAGAATGACCCTTGAATCAGAACGGCCGTAGAAGAAATAGTTGAAATTACTAAAAATACTTAAGCATAAAGAGCAAGGTATTTATCTCCTCCTAAATAACTCGCTCTTTATGCTAAAGTGTTTTTAGAACCCCTCATTTGCGTAATAATCTCTGTTCGTTTTAAGTTTTAATGCTACTCCTTACTTTCAGTTGAAAAACTTTTTCTGTTTATTTTTTCATTGTTTTTTTTATAGTAATGCTAGAAAATCCCGCGCCCTTTTCATTGAATTTCTCTTCCCCCATGACATATTCCTCCAAGGAAAGATCCTCCCACATAGTCTCCTCCCCTCAACCCCACCCCAAACCAAAACAATCCCCCTGAAAACATCTGGACACTTCCCAATAACCATTACTGTATGTAAACACTGGACAAAGTTTGTAACTTGTAGCCCCTCCCCCAGGGACTCTGGGGTAGTGAGTCATTCCAAAGACATTGTTATTATGGTTTTTGACTATGCGGAACAAAATGACTATCTAAAAATTTTATCTGTTGACTTTGGGAAAAAAATGAGCGTGGGAGGGGGCCCAGGTGCCCTCTAATTTTTTGGTCACTTAAAAGGGGCACTAGAAATTTTCATTTCCGTTAGAATGAGCCCTCTTGCGACATTCTATGACCAGTTGGTCGATACGATGCCCCCAGAAAAAAAAACAAATAAATAAACACGCACCCGCGATCTGTCTTCTGGAAAAAAAAACGAAATTCCACATTATTGTAGATAGGAGCTTCAAATTTATTCTGTAGGGTTCTCTGATACGCCTAATGCGATGTTGTGATTTTCGTTAAGATTCTTTGACTTTTAGGGGGTGTTTCCCCCTATTTTCCAAAATAAGGCAAATTTTCTCAGGCTTGCAACTTTTGATGACAAAGATTAAATTTGATGAAACTTATATATTTAAAATTAGCATGAAAAATCAATTCTTTTGATGTATCTTTTAGCATCAAAATTCCGTTTTTTAGAGTTTACTTTACTATTGAGCCGGGTCGCTCCTTACTATACAGTTCGTTACCACGAACTGTTTGATTCAGATTATTGTTTTCAATATGTTTCACAAATGCTTTTGTTCCATCTTGCAGTATTTGTTTATCCATTAGATTCCCTTTTGCTGAACAATATAAATATTCTTTAAATCTGAATTTGCTCAATGATATCACAAATCTTGCAAACATTTCGTCCAGCAATAGGGTTAGCCGACAACCCCTTGTAATTTTTACTGCTGCATGAGGTATTTTAGATTACATTTCACCACTAAAAGTGCCTTCAATATCCAATACTGTAAAAATATCCACTACTAAAGAAATGTTAAGAACAATATCCACAATGTTGACACACTGAAATCTTATCCAGTACCGAGTCAAGTGGACCGTAAGATCTAACAAGTCACACGAGATTACATCATCCTCAACACAGGCAAACAATTACGTAGCAAGCAGCTCCCAATAATATTACGTAACAAACATGTGAACATAATCAATTCCAATGTCTTGAAAAAAACATTTACATAGGTAAACAATTACGTAATAAACAACTCCCTTTAGTATTACGTAATAAATTACGTGGGCGTAATAGCGTCTTGGGGAATTAGCAACTCCAATAGTATACCCCCTATGGGCCCCTTTAAAACTGAAAAGCATCCAGCACCCACAGTACGGGGTCAAGGATTGTAAATTATGCCTTGGGGACTTATAAGGTTTTTGTGGAAGGAGTTGGGGTTGTGAACTATAGGAGACTCATTTGACAATTAAAAGTTTTCCTGTTCTAGTCAAAAGTAATGGAGGGCAACTAGTCCCCCCTCAAGTCTTACTTTCCCTAAATGCATCCAATAGCAAATTTGAGATAGTTATTTGTTAAAAAATAGTCCAAAGATCACAAAACAAGGCCTTCAGGGTTGAAACCCTACCCATTCCCCTTGCCGAGTCTTGGGGTGAGGGTAGTAAGTTATACCCTGAGGGAATAAGGTTTCTATGGACGTTTAAACTTTAGAGAAGTTTCCTGTGATTCTTTTTAGAGTCGAAAATGGTGTAAGGCAATTACCCCCTCTCCCGACACCCATTTTAAATGGGTGTCCATTTTTAATTTCGAACAAAATTACATTCTCAAAATTTCGATCGGATGCATTTGGAGAAAAGATGGTAATTTTCCATCTTTCTGTTTCCCCTCCATTCTTTTTTGACTTTTAAGAAGGGTACTAGAAATTTTAATTTCCAAGTTGTAGAAAGTTTTTAAACTAGTTTATGTTCGTTTTTTATTGGCAAAGTCTTTTTCGTGGAAAAAATGATATTCTATATTTTTTCGGCTTTGTTCTATAAGGAACCAGAGTTTGGCTTGCTATATGCATGCTGGAAAACTTTACACCTCTCAAGTTGACCTGAAAAAAACTAAAACTATTCCCAATTTGACAGCCTTGATATACTTACACTTTTTGACCTAATTAAATTGTAAGAGGAGAAGAAGTAATAGTAGTACCCCCAAAAGTTTCGAATTAGTCGTTCCTTATTTTACCTTTGTCGTTCTCGATATATTACTGAGATGTCTTATTGGCAACCATACACACAGTGCCTTTTCATTTAGTTTTAAAGCAACATTTGGTTTTAAAGCGTAATGAGCAAATTGCACAATTTTGGGCGGTTGACATATACAACATCGCTTGCGACATATTTACTTGACCATTCTACTATGTCGAATACAATGGCTGACCTATAATTTTAATGGATGTATTAGGAAATTAATGAGCCTAGGAGGAGGGTTTCTTCCCCTCCAATTAAAACAGATTCAACTTAATAACCTTAGTCAGATTCAACTTATTAACGTTACAAGTAGAAGAACCTTTAATTTCTTCTTTAAAGATTTCAATAATGTTTCTAGCCATCATGGAGCGGTGGTGCCTACGATATTGCTTCTATGCCCTTTCGAAAACTAATATGCATATATTTTTTCATTTAATTAAAACTCCCCCTAAACGTTCCCTAGAAGTCTCATCTTAATACCCTTAGCGTCATTGGTTATAGTAACTATACTAGTAGAGCATTACTAACATACACATAATAACAAACAACAAAGAGAGATAAAACTCCACACACAAAAAAACGAGACTGCGGCCAGTAGAGAGAAAAGAGATGAAAGACTAAAATAACACGGATATTTCGCCTGTATCTAAACTAGGCGTCCTCACTAAACTAAAAACAAATGAAACCACCACCAATAATAATAAATACAATTGGCGCTACTGATCCACGTAGGGAAAAGATGCTATTAGAGCTACTTCAATGAGAATATCAAAGCAACTGAGGAAAAATTATAAAAATTAAAACTAAGTTAGCTATTATGTTGCGAAATAATGCTCTTGTTAGCTAATATTGAAGCCACTCTTTTTGTCCAGTAGGTAATCTGTCCCCTGGTGATTATGTAAAATTTAAATTCCCTCATTGACTATTGGTTCTTTTTTCAAAAGAGAATCGTAAATTGGGTCAATATTTAAATTCCCTGTGTCTCTATTTATTGAAAGATTAGCAAACATATGTTTTTTTTTATTTCTATAGCCTCCCTCGCCCTATGAGAAAAACCCCTATCATTAGAAATAGCTATACCACATCAAATTGTATGAAATATTCAGAATGAAAGAATGTATGTTCAGCCAGAGCCGAAACAAAAATTTCAGGAGGCTTTCTCAATCGTTGGATTTTTTCTATTGAGTTGCGATGCTAAATAAATCTTTCAATTAATTGTTGGTAAGTTCTACCAATATAAACTTTCCCACAAGAACAAGGAATTTTATACACCCCACAAACTAAATCTTCCCGGGTTAAATCCTTCCCAGAGTTAAGGAAACTACCTAATGGTCTCACTGATTGGAAACAAGTATCAATGTTATGTTTACGAAAAATTCGTTCTAGGCTACAGAAATTAAAAAACATTTTGGTTAAAGGTTAAAGTATCATTTTGATTCTGGGATGGTAGTTACTAAGAACCCAAAATCTTTTTTGATCTTTTGCAACCCAGGCGAGACAGTCTAATTTAGAAAACAGTCTACCATCCTCTTCTCCACCTTTCTAATCATTTTATTTTGAAATTTTCTTATGTGTTTATCTTACGTGTTAAAAAGCTTCTTTTAGCCAATACAAACACCATACATGCTTTCCTTTATAAGTTTCACATTCCATCTGATATTCAGTTACTTACCCGACTGATTTCATCTAGAGCACCATCAGTGGAACACCTAAAAACGTTAACACCCAAGTCTTCTGTAACAACGAGGAGGAGGCCATGATTTTCAGCATATGAGACGGCAATAACAGCACAGCCCATTCGCAATGTTTCTGAAGAATAACCACTTTCTTCGGCATAGATCAGCACACCTAAATAACATTTCAGGTAAAAAAAAGGTTAAAGATAATCAATTTTTTCCCCTTTTATTTGACATAAGTATTTTCAAGTAAATATTGATCAACAGTTAGGGCAAGGTGAATCCTAAAAAGGTCAAAGGTAATGTTCTAGTTAATTTAAGTGGTCACAGGGAAAACATATTTTCAGTTTGGTCATTTTTATTGAATGTCACAAATCTTTTTAAATATTCCCCAATAATACAAAAAAAATTTCTTCGTTAGCTGGCCATGAAAAACAAGCTTTTTTCAACTGAAAGTTTGGAGCAAAATTAAAACTTAAAACGAACGGACTTTATTCTGTATATGAAGGGAGTTGCCCCCTCCTCATTACCTCAGTCTTAACGCTGAAGTTTTTTTGTACTTGAAAAGAATGTTTTATTCTAATTAAATAACTCTGTTTCAAAAGTCTTAATTAATAGGGACAAAAAATCAAACTTTAGCGTAAACAGCGAGGTATTTAGGAAGGTGCATGTATACGTAATAACTTCTGTTCGCTTTAAGTTTTAATGTTGCTCCTGACTTTCATTTGGAAAAACTTGTTATTATATTTCATTTCAGATCGTTTTTCAAATAATACAGAAAAACCTGGCCCCCTCTCATTGGAAATTCCCTCCCCTAATGAAATAATGCTCCATTTAGAGTTCCCTCCGCGCAAAATCCCTCTCCCCCTAAGACTTGCACTGGGACTATTCCATCCTCACTGAAATACCCCCTGGAAAATTTCTTGCGGATGATTCCACCTGAAAAAATCTCCTTAGTATACTTACCTTAGAAAAAGCCAAAAAGACTTCGATTTCTCTTCGTTTTTCAAATTATGCCAGAAATCTCCTCTAAGTAGGAATTTTTCCCTCGTAAAAGCCCTTCCCGTGGAAAGTTGCCCCAGCTGAAAATTCTCTCCGTGGAGAAAATGTAATTCCTATTCCTTTTGGTTTCATTTATTTATTGATGGTGGTTTATGGTTGTCTTACGCTTGGAAGGTTACTTGACTTTAATTCGGCTCATTTTCGGTTTAATGGAACTCTTTACATTTCTTTGGAAAACTTGTTTTGTTAAGAAAAAAGTCTTTTAAATTATTCTCAGGAAAGGGTTGAGGGTATTAAATTAGATTTGGGGGATTTAAGGGGAATGTTTAGCTGGATGAAAGACACTATATGCATCCATATGGTCAAAAGGGTACAATACATGGGGTACCGCTAAGATTATTAAGTTGAAACTTCTAGGAATGTTGAACAGAATTAAAGCATATTCTTTGCTTCCAGGTTGTCAACAGGGCGTATTTACAGCATCTCAGGGTCGTCTAAGAATATTAAGCTGAAAATTTCAAGATTTGTTTCGGGGGGTGTGAAATTAAACAAAAGACGCTCCTCCGATACAACTTGTCAAGGATTTAAACCCACATTGTCAAAAGGGCATATCTGCAACGTCTAAATAATGGCTAAGGGTGTTAAGTTGCAACTTTCAGTGCATGTTGAAGGGGATACTCAAATAAATTCAAAGAAACTATATACATTCATGTTATCAAAACGGCGTATCCGTAATATCTTAGAAACAGCAAAGGATATTAAGTTGAAACTTTCAGATTATATTGGACAATATTCAAGGACACCGTATGCACTCAAGTTGTCAAATGAGCAGATCTACGATATCTGAGGAACAGGTATGGGTACTAGCTTGAAGCTTCCAGGGAAAGTTGAGGGGGCGACGTTGAACTGTATCAAAGATCTATGTACGTCCAGGTTGTCAAAAGGGCACATTTGCAATATCCCAGATGAAGATAAGGGTATCAAGTTTAAAATTTCCGTGAATAGTTTAGGGGGATGTTTGACAAAATGAAAATACAGTAATTGTTGCCAATTCATTTGGTCAAAGGGTGCATCTGCAATACATCAGTAACGGCTAAGGGCATTAACTTGAAACACTAAGTGCATTGAACTAAGTGGATATTGAACTGAACAGATGCATCCTTTTGTCAAAAGGGTGAATCTGTAATTGCTGGGATTTCTAGGGCATGTTTGAACTAAGTCGTAACACAATATATACTTCCAGACTATCAACAGGGCGCATAAGCAACACGTTATCAGTATCTAAGATATTAAACCTTCAGAGAATGTTCAGGGGGATTTTGAACTAAGACATACGACACAATATGCATCCAGGTTATCGAAAGGACATACCTTAAATTTCTCAGGGAGTGATAATTTGAAACTTATCACGGAATGTTGAAAGGGGTGTGAAACAAAATTACTATATGCATCCAGGTCGTAAAAAGGGTGCATCTCAGGAACAGCCAATCAATGTTGCCAAAACATCGTACCTACAATACCTCAGAACAAGCAAAGGGTATTAAAAAACTTTCAGAGAATTCAAAGGGATATATGAAACAAAATCAAAGACACTACGCACATCCGGGTTGTCAAAATTGTGTATCTACAATTTCTCAGGGGCGGCTAAGGTATGAAGTTGAAACCTTCAAGAAATATTGAGAATGATGTTAGGTTAAAACAAATTCAGTATTTACGTCAAGGTTGTCAAAAGGGCGTTTCTGCAATATCTCATGAATGACTTTTGACATTAAGATGTCAATTTCAAGAAGTATGAAGGCGATGCTAGGGTAAATTCAAAGACGGTACTAGCATCCGGGTTGTTAAAAGATGTATTTCCGATATATCAGGTATGCCTAAGGGTATAATTAACAGCTTAAGGAATTCACCATAAGCATTGAGGGAATATTGGACGGGGAGATCAAGCAAATTTCAGGACATAATTTTGGTGAATAAGAGGAGCATTAGAACAAAATATGCTTGAGAAAATTCATTTCTATTGATTCTTAGCGTGAAAAATTATTTTTTATACCGTTCCAAATGTTCCAAAATCGAAAAATTATTATTATAAAAATATTTATTTATTACTTATAATACAAAATTATATTTTTATAATAAAAATTATTTTATTTAACTGCATAGTTTTCCATGCCGTGAAGAAACATTGAATAAAGTCTCAGATCCAAGGGAGCCTCAATCTGAAACAATTTTGGTTCTTGTGATTCTTGACATCTTGTTTTGTTTTTTAAACGGCAATTCAGATTTTTTTTTTTTTTTTTAATAGATGACCTTAAAACTAATTTGTTTCAAACAACAAACCTTGAAACCAAAATATAGTACAATAAGATTCTTATAATGAAACGGTCGCTCAATATTAATCTCAACATAATATAGTGATACAATAATATAATCTCATACTCAACATAATAAAGCGATGGAAGTCAGGATAGCTCCATTCCTATAGAAAACAAAAAGAAAGTGTGCCCACCTTTCAATCAATATCGTTCCAATTAATTAATTCTAAAAAATAAATCCCCCTACCAATTTCTCTAGATTTCTACAGTATAGCTTTCGCAAAGATTGTTTGCAAAATATTGTCAAAAATATATGTAGTAAGCTAAAATCATGATTCTTAAGGAGATTAAATTGAAAAAAACAAGTTTTTAACAGAAAGTATGGAGCAAAGTTAGAACTTGAAACGAACAGAAATTATCCCATATATGACAGGGGCTGTCCTCTCCTCAGCACTTTTCTCTTTACGTTAAAGTTTGACTCATTGTCAAAACTCTACTTTTTAAAACAATAAAAACTTTACCGTAAAGAGTGAGACGTTGAGGAGGAGACAGCCCCTTTCATATACGGAATAATTCCTATTCTTGTCAACTTTTAATGTCGCTCCTTACTTTCAGCTAAAACAAAAAACTTGTTTTTTATTTAATTTCTGAAAGTTTTTCAACTAATAGAGGTTCAAACTTGGCTCACCGTACATGAAAAATAAAAAAAAAGTTTCCATATTAATTTTGGAAAATTTATTCCGTACATGAAGGGTTGCTTCCTCCACAATTCCTGGCTGTTTACTATAAAGCTGTTAGCACTTCTAAAAAAGCTTCAAACTCTAATCAAACGGCTCCGTTTTTCAGTAGACACTCTTTAAAAAGAATTGGGGTAAACAGTCAAACTTGAGGGGAACATCGAGGAGAGGGGAACTCTTCATATATGTAATTTTTTCTATTCGTTTTTAAATAACGATGATAAATCTGGTTCATCCTCAGTGAAATATACCCTTCCTCTCACGGAAAACTCATCCGTAAAAATTTCAACCAACGTAAACGTGCACCACCCTCCCTCCAAATTACCTCCAGATAGTTCCATCCTTGGCAAGAATCCCCCACCCTGTAAAATTGCTTGCGGACTATCCAACTTCAAAAATTCTTCGTGGCATTCTTTCAATTGAATAAGAATTTAGTCTCTAATCGGTTTCTCAATCACTCCAGGAATGCTCCATTCCATGGAAACTGTTTCTTGGAAATTAAAATACGCAGAAAAAAGCCCCTGGATAATTCGCCCGGAAAACCCCACATGAAAATTTGGCAGAGAATGTAAGAAAACTGATTTTTTTTTTTTTTTTTTTTTTTTTTTTTTTTTTTTTTTTTTTTTTTTTTTTTTTTTTTATAGATACTCTGTCAAATCTTTCCCATTGTAACATTTCCCAAAATGAATATCTCAAAATTTTGATTGGACAATTTTGGTGAAAAATGGGCCTGGGAATGGGCCCAATTGCCCTCTAATCTTTTCTGTCACTAAAGCAGAGCACTGGAACTTTCAATTTAAGGCTGAATGCTCGCTTTTCTGACCCTTTAGGTCACATATTTCGATACAATCACTTCTGGGGAAAAAAATTAAAACAAAATCACAACCGTGATCTATCTCCTGGCAAAAACAGCAAAATTCCAGATTTTGGCAAATAGGAGCCAGAAACTTCTCTGATACTCTATTTCTAATGGTGTGATTTTCATTAAGATTTCTTTAATTTTAGAGGGTGCTTACCCCCTATCACAAACATCACGCAAATTTCCACGAGTTCGTAACTTTTGATGGGCTAAACTAAAATTTGATGATTCTTATACATGTGGAATCATTATAAGAGCTGATTCTTTTGATGTATCTATTGATACTGAAATTCCGTTTTTTAGAGTTTAGGTTGCTATTGAATCAAGTCGCTCATTACTTACAGTTCGTTACTACGAACTGTTTGATTAAATTAAAAGTTTTTTCAACTGAAAATAAGAAGCAACATCAAAATTTAAAATGAATAGAAAAAATTATGAACAGGAAGGTGGTTGCTAGTATTGACAGCACAATGACTTTAAGGATACACATAGGGGGTAAACCTGAAGTTGCTAGACCTTCAAGACGTTTTTACGTGTACCTGGGTCTTAAGCAACACTATAGCGCACCTTCAACGGTATAGTATTCCTACGTAATAGGGTTTTTTCTTTAATAACCTAAGGGTGTAGGGGGTAACCGTCAAGGCCCATTAAATCGGATTTCTTCGGATTTAACATCATAGGGTTTGGAATGTTACAAAATAGAGAGTGTTTTTTCTTCTTTGGGTATCATGTAATAGGGATTGCTTACTTTTGGTTGTTACATAATAGGGAGTGTTTTTCTTTGATTGTTACGTTATAGGGAATGTTTTCTTCAAGATGCAAGAGTTAATTAACTCAGGATTTCTATGGTTGCCACGTAATAGGGAACGTTTTCTAAGAGTCGCAGGTAATTGATACGTAATAGGACTTTCATGAGTCCGTTAGTCCAGTCAGGTCCGTTGTAACTAAGGGGGTAAAAACACGGGTTATGACATAATGACGTCATGACGGTAATGACGGTGCAAACTTGGGATGTGACGCAATCTTGCTTATCTTGATAGATATATTGGGGGTGACGTAATCTCACGTGACTTTGTAAATTTATGGGGAATGATATAATGGCGGTTAAAGCGTGGGGTGTTACGTAACGACGGTGCACACATGGGTTTCGCATGATACTTTAAGAGTTTTTTTCTTCGGGATTTCATTTTTCATCAGAATTTAGTTTTTTCTTTCAAGGCATTTTTTCTTCGGGATTTCATTGTCTTTCAAGGTGTTTTTTTTTTCATTTTCTTTCATGATGTTTTTTCTTCGGGAGCCTTTATAATCTAAAGGATTTTGTTGGTATTAGAAATCCAATATAAGACCAAAGATTTCCTAAGCCACCAGAAATGAGCGTTAGTCATGTGTACCAGCAATTTATTCATAATATTTTGATTTGAGGAATACTTTCTACATGACAACCTATTGCTCCCAAGGCGAATCCATTGTTCCCGCATACTATAACAATTAAATGACTGGCATCTTTCCAACCCTTTCCACAAGCGAACACAAGCATCCCAATGCTATTATTTTTTGGTCTATTAGATCTACCTGTATGTTAGAGTGTTAATAATTTCCTAAAGTGATCTACACCGGTTGAGTTACATAGCAGATGTTGCATAGCATTGGCTTTATATATTTCATTGCGTAAGTGAATATGTATAGAAGTTTTATCAAGGAACAAGTAACCTAAAGTACTAAGGCTTTTGTACATACAACTTTTATTGAGAAATACAAATTCCCAAACATTATTAAAACACAGAAAATGCTATTCAAACACAACAAGCAAAAAAACGCGAAAAAGTCTTATAATCTTACAAATTTCAATAATCCAATAAATTATACGCAAAAAGAACCATGAATTAAAGAAAGGTGGGAAGCGTACCATTTCAAGGGAGCGGGTTGTTATTAGAGATAAATTTAAGCTATGTTAAGAAGTATTTATGAGAGGTCTTAATGAAAATGCGTCGTTTCTAATTCCCTATCAGACGAAACTGAAAGAAAAAGAGACATATTTTAGTATTCGGTTGTTTTTGGTAGCTTTTAATGAAAGTGCCAAGTTTTTTTAGCCAAGACTATGCATATTCACGCCATGGTGACAATATGTGGCTATCCCATTCTAGCAAACAATTCCAGAGGGGGGTTGTTATTATAGGTCAAGCTTTATTTACGCTTTAGTTCACGTTTTACAAAGCTGCTATAAAAAAAATAAAGAAATTTGCCTTTTTAGATAGATGAAAGATCACGGATGCACTGTGCTATGGGACAGTCTTTTTGGCAAAAATAAATGTCTATGTTAACTGTTCTTTTGTAGGACTGCTTGCAACTCTAGAAATGGATACGCAACCGTGGGGCTTTACTGGCTCTGAAACCCGAGGCTTTGGGGCAGTCTGCCAAAAATAAATGTCTGTGCTACTGTTTTTTGGGGGACCACCAGCATGCTTTAAAAACAGATGGGCTATCGTACGCCATTACTGCATCTGAAAATCTAGGCTTAATATGCGCATAGATTTTAGATAATTCTAAATCAATTAACTATCACAGAGTTTTCACACAGTAGCTTTATAGCCTTCTTTTGGATAAAATTGTTGTTTGGTGCCAATAAAGGTTCTACTGTTTAGGGATACTCTTATTGGCTAAAATAAACAATTCAGTTAACCTCTATTTTGTAGGACTACCTAAACCTTTAGAAACGAATGCGCTACAGTATCGTGTTATTGACTCTGAAACTTGACACTCAGTATGCATATACTTTTTTGATAAGGGTAAATCAATTGACTATCTCAGAATTTTCACACAATAGCTTTTTTGGTTTTCTTTTGGGTAGAATTCTTTTTTTGCCCCCCCCAAAAAAATGGCTGAAAACACCTCTTTATTGTGGGAAGGCCTTTTCGACTAAAATTAACGTATTTACAGGTATTTTACAGGGCTAGCCGTACCGTTAGAAACTAATTTGCTAGAGTATGGCATTACTCCCTCTGAAAAAGGATTCTCATAGTAAGTATAGTTTTTCTAATCAATTGAGTATCTCAGAATTTTCAAACAAGATCAATGTATGTCAATTTTTTTATTGTCGGGAAGCTCAATATTTGTTCATTTTCTCATCATGAAACTTGTTGTGTTTTCATTTTAGCCTCATATAACTTGTTTTATTTTCATTTTATTTTGGTTTTGATTTTGATTTTTAGTTTTATTTTGATTTATCGAAAATTTATACGCATATTTAGCCTCAAGTTTTAGAGGCATTAACGCCGTATGGTAGCGTATTCGTCTTTAAAGGGTGCAGGTAGTATTACAAAATAAAAGGTTAACATAGACATTTATTTTATCCAAAAAGACTGTTCCACAGCACACATGCATCCGTGTTCTTTCTTCTAGCAAAAAAGCAAAATTGTTTATTTTTGTTTATAGTAGCCTTGTAAAATGTGAGCTAAAGTGTAAATAAAACTTGACCTATAATAACAACCCCCCCTCCCTGAAAATGCCACGAAGCAGCTTTTTCAGTTATTTTGGTGTGCAAAACAACAATTCTAGTCAAAAAAGTTTAAATACATATTGCGTGAAAATTCCAAGATAGCGGATTGATTTAGAACTATGGAGAATCTATATGCATATTGAGCCTCAAGTTTCAGAGCCACCCATGATCTTTATTGTGGCATAAAATTCAAATTTCTTTATTTTTGATTATAGGAGCCTTTCAAAACAATAACTAAGCGTAAATGAAACTTCAAGTCCAATAACAAATCTATCTCCTCTGTAATTACTTGCTAGGGTGGGCTAGCAACATATTGTAACGTTGGCCTGAATATGCATTGTCTTGGCTCAAAGAAACGTGGCATTTTAATTAAAAGCTCTCAAAAACAACGGAATGAAAAACATGTCTTTTTCCTTGCAGACACGTCTAGAAGAGTAATATAAATTATGTATTCTCATTCAGAACTCTCATAAATACCTCTGTAAATGGCTTAAATTAATCTATAATAACAATCCACTCCCTGAAAATGGTTACTAGGGCTCCCACCTTTCTTTAATTTATGGTTCTTTTTGCTCATATTAAGCTTTTTTCAAGTTTTGTTTTTCGTTTGTGGTGTTTTAAGTGCTTTTTCTGTGTTTTAATAATGCATGTAACTTTTTTTATATCAATAAAAGTTGTATATACAAAAGCCTTAATTCTCTATATTACTTGTTCAAGGATAAAACTTCAAAACATAATCATTTACGCAATAGATAATCTAAAGCCGATGCTATGTAACATCTACTATGTAACTCAACTTGTCTAGATCATTTTAGAAAATTAATAACACTGTAACATACAAGTGTATCTAATAGACCGAAAATCAATAGCATTGGGACGCTTATACTTACATGTGGAAATGGTTGGAAACATGAGAATCAATTAATCTTTCTAGCATGCGGGAACAGTGGATTTTCCTTGCTGGCAATATGTTATCATGTCTGATCATTGGGGAAATCTCTGGTGTTACACTTGAATCATAATGTGGACAAAAATCTTCTGATTATAAAGGATCCCTGAGAAATAATCATTAAAGGGAATGAAAACTAAAAAAAATTGAAAGAAAATGAAATCTTAAAGAAAAAAAATGCTTCGAAATAAAAAAATTTAATCCTGAAGAAAATGAAACCCAGAAGATAATCTCTTTTTGTAACAATATTATGTAACACCCGTGTTTGCACCGTCGTTTAATAACACCGCACGTGTGCACTGCCATCAAATCTTTCTCAATAAATTGACTAAATCATGTAAGATTACGTCACTCCCATTAGATCTATCAAGTCACGCAAGATTTCGTCTCACCCCATTTATGCACCATCGTTACGTCACTCCCGTGTGGGTGCCCCCCAGTTGCCCCCTCAGTTACAACCAAGTATTCCCTGCTTGACAAACTGACTCTAAGAAGTTATATTTAATAACAAGCAGCTCCGTCTCTTAGAAAATATTTCCTATTATGTAAAACCATAGAATTTCTCAAGTAATTAATACCTCCATCTAAAAGTAAATATTCCCTATTACTTAATAATCAAAGAAAAATACTTCCTGTTACGTAACAGCAGAAAGTAAGCAACTCCTATTACGTGATAGCCAAAGAGCAAAAAAATACTCCCTATTATGTAACATTACAAACCAAATGATGTAATTCAAAAGAAATCCTGATTTTGAGGGCCATGAAGGTTTGTTTCCCCCTTCACTCTTGATTTTCTCAGAAAAAACACCTCATTTTATGTAGATGTACTATACTGTTACAGGTGTGATAGTCAAACAGTTCGTGGTAACGAACTGTAGTTCGGCTCAATAGTAACCAAAACTCTAAAAAATGGAATTTTGATACCAATTGTTAAATCAAAAGAATCGCATTTTAATGCTGATTTTAAATATATAAGTTTCATCAAGATCAGTTATACCCATCATAAGTTACGAGCCTGAGAAAATTTGCCTCATTTTAGAAAATAGGAGGAAACACCCCCTAAAAATCATACAATCTTAACGAAAATCACACCATCAGATTCAACGTATCAGAGAACCTTATTGTAGAAGTTTCAAGTGCCAATCTACAAAAATGTGGAATTTCGCATTTTTGCCAAAAGACAGATCATGGATGCGTGTTTATTTGTTTTTTTGTTTGTTTTTTTCCCAGGGGTGATCGTATCGACTGAGTGGTCCTAGAATATTGCGAGAGGGCTCATTCTAATGGGAATTAAAAGTTCTAGACTCCTTTTCAAGTAACCAAAAAAAACGAAAATCAAAAGATTGTTAATGTCTAGTTGTTTTTGTGCATAAACTGACAGCACACTATTTTGTGATCAAACAGTTCGTGGTAACGACCTGTAGTAAGGAGCGACCCGGCTCAATAGTAACCGAAACTCTAAAAAATGGAATTTTGGTACCAATAGTTACTTCAAAAGAGCCGCATTTTAATTCTGATTTTAAATATATAAGTTTAATAAGTTTAGTCTTACCCATCAAAAGTTACGAGCCTGAGAAAATTTGCCTCATTTTAGAAAATAGGGAGAAACACCCTCTAAAAGTCACAGAATCTTAACGAAAAGCACACCATGGCATTCAGTGTATCAAAGAACCTCACTGTAAAAGTTTCAGGCTCCTATCTACAAAAATGTAGATATTCATATTTTTTGCCTTTTGGTGCGTGCGTGTTCATTTGTGTTTTTTTCCAGGGGTGATCATATCAACCCAGAGGTCCTACTCACCATAGTCGAAAAACCCAATAACTATGTCTTTAGGGACGACTTACTTCTCCGCAGTCTCCGTGGGAGGGGCTGCAAGTTACAAAATTTGACCTGTGTTTACATATAGTAATGGTTACTGGGAAGTGTACAGACGTTTTCAGGGGGATTTTTTGCTTTAAGGGGAGAATAAAGGGGAGATTATGTGGGAGGATATTTCCATGGAGAAAATTCTCATGGGGGAAGAGAATTACAATGAAGGGGGCGCAGGTTTTTCTAGCATCATTTGAAAAAACAATGAAAAAATAAATCGGAATTTTTTTTCATAAGGAGCAGCATTAAAACTTAAAACGAACAAACATTATTACGTATATGAGGGGTTTACCTCCTCGTAATACTTCATTCTTCACGCTAAAGTATATTTAGAAATTTCAACTATTTATTCTACGGCCTTTATGATTCAGAGGTCATTCTTAAGGAATTGGGACATTTAAGCTTTAGTGTAAAGAGCGAGGTATCGACGAGGGTTGAACCCCCTCATATACGCAATAAAAACGTACGAATATAGAAGTTCGTTACGTAAGTTAATTCGTAAGTTACGTATAATTTTTACCAATGATAACGTTTTCAAAAATTAAAAGTTCTAGTTGCCTTTTTAAGTAATCAAAAAATTGGAGGAGAACTAGGCCTCCTCCCTCATTCCTTTTTTCTCAAAATCTTCCGATTAATTGCAATTAATTAATATAAAAATTTTGTTTTAATTATTGATGTGCGGAGAGCCAAGATCAAAACTTGCATTAATTCAAAATGGTCCAGAAATTAAATAAAAAAACAAGTTTTTTAAATTAAAGAAAAGAGCAACATTAAAACTTAAAACGAACAGAAATTACTCCGTATATGAAAGGGGCTTTTCCTCCTCAGCGCCCCGCTCTTTACGCTAAAGTTTCTTACCGTTTTAAAAAGTAGAGTTAAGAGAAAGAGTCAAACTTTAGCGTAAAGAGCGGGGCGTTGAGGAGGAAAAGCCCCTTTCAAATACGGAGTAATTTCTGTTCGTTTTAAGTTTTAGTGTTGCTCCTTACTTTCATTAAAAAAAATTTTATTTAATATTGAGTAGGAGCCATGTGCGCGTACTAATCCCTTGAGGGACTAGCAACTTAAGATTGACCCCCTATGTGTCTCCTTAAAGTCACTATGCTGTCACTACCGTTGCACCCTCCTCAATACTTCGCTCTTTACGATACAGTTTGACTTTTCTTCCGAATTCTTTAAGAGCAGTAAAAGTGGAATAGTTCACAAGAGCAGTAAAAGTAGAATAATAAGATTTTTTTAGTTTTTATAAAAATTTATAGCCAGCAATCACCGAATAAACAAGCGAAGAATTTTTTATGCGACAGAAATCCATTTCTTTTTTTGAAAAAGTTTTGAATTTACAGATAACACTCAACTACTATTTTTGACGTGATGTGTCGTATTTGGTATTTCGAATTTGGTACTTTAAGTCAATATGATTAAAAGAATATATATATATATATGTTAATTAATGTTCAATGTTTGTATTTATGGGAGAAACTGAAGCATAATCATAGAATAATGATTCTTTCGACCAATTTGAAACCAATACCTATAGAAGAAGAAGATGATGATCATATTAATTCAGGGCTAAAGCTTGTAAAATTTACAACATCAAAGCTAGCAAAAATTGTATTGTCAATGAAAAGCAAAATATTCCTTGTTTTCATTTTGTTAAAATTCAAAATTTTTTATACTTTTCTTAGCCCCTTAATTTTACTGTGTAGTCACTTGTTTTATGGGAGAAATTGAAGCATAATCATAGAATAATGATTCTTCCGACCAATTTGAAATCAATACCTATAGAAGAAGAAGGTGATGATCATAAAATTCAAATTTACTTTGTAGTCACTTGTTTTAGAGGGCAATCGCTATGCCTGGTTTTTTATCAAGAGCCGAACAGAATGTGTAAGCTTGTAACAAATTACTGAAATTATTTTTAGATATTTATTGAGTATATTTCTTTTCTTTTTCAAATACTATACTTAAAAAAAAGAATGAATGGTGATTTCGCACATACCAGTCTTGGTCACAACGTATACTGCCGTAAGACCTTTTGATTGAACAATTGACGCTGGCATAAGTCTACCTGTTCTGGGTCGAACCCGTGGACTAAGAGCATCCAGAGCTGTTTCATCTCCAGCAATGGCAGCTTTAGCTAATTCACTGAAAATTAATATCAGTTATTTTAAATTTTTTTTTAGCTCGGAAAAGTAAGGAAAATTTACATTTAGTCAGAAAATTTAATGAAAAAAGTGGGTAACTTTATCTAAGTGGTCTAGGTCTGTTCTACCTTGACTTTTACTAGATAAGGACCTTAATAAAGATAATTTCGCAAACTAGGTTGGACTGCCATAATAAATAAAAAAGACAAAGAAAAGAAAATTGAGGATAGGGTTTTATACAGCCAACGAAAAAACTAGACGGTACAATTTGAATGTTTTGGGAGGACAACCACTTCCCATCTTCACCACTATATAAGAAAGTTTCAGAAAAACATGTTGAAACTTTCTGAATGTCAAACCGGCTTTAAATAAAATGATAAGAACAATGTGGTCCAGGTCTGTTCTAGCTTGACTCTTACTAGATAGGGACCTTAATAAAGATAGTTTCGTAAACTACGTTGGACTTCCATAACAAATAAAAAAAGACAAAGAAAAGAAAAATGAGGACAGGGTTTTATACAGCCAACGAAAAAACTATACGGTACAATTTGAATATTTCGGGAGGCCAACCACTTCCCATCTTCACCGCTATATAAGAATGCTTCAGAGATACATGTACAAACTTTCTGAATGTAAACAAAACAAACTGACTTTAAATAAAATGATAAGAACAATATGGAACGCAAAAGAAAAGGAACTAAGAACCCAAATTTGAAGTATTAAAAAACATAACAACACGGAAAACAGAATAAATACTTCTTTTCGTTATTGCTTTCCGCGTTATTGGCTTTTGCATCTTACTTATATTCGGTTTGTTTCAATTGCATTTACTTCTAAAAAGTTTTGTTTACATTTAAGTTCAAAGCGTCTGATCATGTTTCCTTGAATCTTTCTCATATAGCGCTGTAGTTTGACGTAGGTCACTAAAATATCCGAAATTCGGGGCTTCCAGAGCTAACAATAACCAGAAAATATCATTTTGTAAATCAAAACACAAAGCAGCATCAAAAGAGCTTGAAGGTTTTTATTACTAATTACGGAGATATGTAATAGGGGTTATTCCTTATCTTATTCAGCCATAACGACTTAAGTCTAGTTAGAATAAAAGTAACCACAAGCTTAATTTGAATAAACATCAGATTGAAACTACAAGGCGGCCAAAGAGGAGGACGTAACTACTGATATATGTGTAATAGCAACTGACTAGATCCAGCGGGTACAACTGAGCCCTAAATTGAGAATGTTATTTTACGACTTACTTAGGGTGCTATTTCAGTTTCAAATGCATTTCCTTTATAAGAAGAATTTAACAAAACTACACACTAAAACATTTTTTATTAACTCAAGTTAAATTTAGAGAAACTACAAACCCCCGATCCAAAAATTTCACACAGTGAACAGTAGTAAGGAGCCATAGTAGTAACAAGAGGTTTAAATTTACTCAGAGGCGAGCCGTAGGTTTCGGCACACAGGTGCATAAGGAATGTATTTACTAAAAATAGATCCATGGGCCTCGGTTAATTGGGCATGACTTGAACGAAAGTTAAATTAAATAGGGATTCATTTGAATGGGGGTTCAGTTAGTGAGTATTGAATTGGATAGGGGTTTATTTGGCAGTTTTCATGGCCTGGTGATATTTGTTGGCATATCTTGAAAATTTGGCAGCTTTTGGGATTCTATCAAATTCTGCTACTGACTGCTTTGTAACTTTTTCCGTACCTGCTCATTACGAGTTCTAAAAACCCGGCATCATATCATCAATTGTAAATTTTTTTCTAAGACTGTTTCTACTAGATAAGGCCGTTTATAACGGTTTTTGAGTTCATCTGTAGTACTAGAACTTATATTGAATCATGGGTTGACTGCAACATAGGTAATAAATATATAAGTAAAAAGCATACGCTATGTCATTTCTATGATCACTCAGCGAACCATCCACTAAAACAGCATCCGTCAATGCTTCAGGTGCTTCATATTTTGTAAGCACTTGCATTTGCACACCACCTACGACTCTCCAAAAAGTCACCAGTCCATCCTAAAAAAGTAGAAGGAATAAAATTGATTTAAAGTAGTTCAAAAGACGTAAGTGATCAAGTGCCAACATGATTCTTTCTTTTGCTAAACCTGCGAGTTTGCTGTCAACCCTACGGGTACCTTTTCATCTCCTGTGTACCAATGATCATTCTAGTATCTATAATCGTCAATCAAACCCTTACTATCTTTAATTCATTTCATGGATATAGCAAGCTGAAGAAATGGCATCTCATACACGTCCGGCATAGTACTCAAAAATCAACAAGGAAACGCAATGCTATGCAAGAGAAAGTTGAAGTTAAATAATTCTGGCTTAAAAATTGGGCTGCTTGTGGTCGAACAGCTGGTGATAGAGTTTATGACATTAAATAATACCTGAACATTAACATAAGCTTCACTTGCGTGCTGTTCGGCTATCAGGTAAAAATTCTCAGAAGAATAAAGTGAATAAAAAAAAATATTGAAGTCAGCCAAGTTTTCGTTGACAGGTTGAAGTGATAATATAGCTCGTCCTTCTTAAATTGTACGCTACTCAAGGATTTTTCCCTAAGTTAGTCACTCTATACGTAAATACGTACTCTATACGTTTTTTTTTCTTTTTGCCTGATAAAATGTCACCACGTTCTGTAAGCTAGGGAAGCGTGACTTTGAATTGGAAGTCCGCTGTTTTCAGAGGTATTAAACGTTTGGAAGCCAATTCTGTTAATCTTGATGGTACTGTTGTTTTTAACTCAGTCCCTAATTCGCTTGACCTTGTTTCGCATTTTCACTAATATTTTTTCAAATATGTACTTCAAGTTCATCGGTGTCCAATTTGTTTCTATGCGATAGCGCAACTTCACTTAACGGTTGATTAAGTAGACAAGACATATAACGATTGTTTAATTAGTGAAGGAGATATTGCAGCAATGGCAGATTTTTCAATTACGCTGAACAAGATAGTTTTCTCAGAATTTTGACTCGATATGTTTTGGAAATTGTTTCAAAAATGGGCGTGGGGGACTTGTTGCGCACTAATCACTTTAGACTAATAAAACGGGCACTAGCCCTTTAAATTTCCAATCGACTGAGCCATTTCAGAAGTTTCTACGACAACAAATGTTCATCTAAAAAAATTTGTCAGATGCATTTCGGGAACATAAGAGTTTTGAGGGTGGGGTTTATCCACTCTCTGATCACTCTAAATCTTGAAAATGGCACTAGAGCTTCTGATTATACATGAAATCAGACCCCTCCGAAGTTTTTTAAGATTACCCTTTCTATATATACATTATATGCCCCCAGGGCACAACTTAGATCTTTTGCCCGGAGGGATGTGAGGGTTGGGGGTTTCATCCTGATTGATTAAGTAGACAAGACCTATAATGATTGTTTAAGTAGTGAGGGAGTTATGGGAGTAATGGCAGATTTTTCAATTACGCTGAACAAGATGGTTTTCTCAGAATTTTGACTCGATATGTTTTGGAAATTGTTGGAAAATGGGCATGGGGGGCTTGTTGCGCACTAATCACTTTAGACTAATAAAACGGGCACTAGCCCTTTCAATTTCCAATCGATTGAGCCATTTCAGAAGTTTCTACGACAACAAATGGTCATCTAAAAAAATTTGTCAGATGCATTTCGGGAAAATAAGAGGTTTGAGGGTGCGGTTTATCCACTTTCTGATCACTCTAAATCTTGAAAATGGCACTAGAGCTTCTGATTACACATCCAATCAGACCCCTCCGAAGTTTTTAAAGATTACCCTTTCTATATATACATCATATGCCCCCAGGGTACAACTTAAATCTTTTGCCCTGAGGGATGTGAGGGTTGGGGAGTTTCATCCTGAAAGACATAATTTCCGGACATTTAAATTACATTGAACAAAATAGCCATCTCAAAATTTCTATTGGAAGTGTTGGGGAAAATGGTGGTTGTGAGAGGAGGTTAGTTGTTTTCCCATTATATTTTCCAAAAGAATGACTACAAAGAAGGGCACTGGCCTTTTCAATTTCCACAAGAATGGGGTGTTTTTGAAGTTTATGTGTCAACAAATGGCCATCTCAAAATTTCTATCTGATGCATTTCGGAAAAATACGAGGTGGGGGGTTCCCACCCTCTGATCAAACTGAATCTTAAAAAGTTCAATTTTTAAGAATCTTAAAAAAATTTCTTATAAAATGATAAAAAACTTGTTCAAAACATAGGAAAGCAATCCTTCATAGAGAATTTCTAGAGAAGTTTTCTTGGAGAGTGGTATAAACTTGTTCAAAACATAAGAAATTAGTCCTCCTTAAAGAATTTTTATGACATTTTCCTAGAGAATGATATAAACTTTTTCAAAACATAGGAAAACAGTCCTTCTTAGAGAATTTTTAGGGATGATTTCATAGAGAATAATATAAACATGTTCAAAATATAGGAAAATAATCCTTCTCAGAGAATTCTTAGAGATTTTTCTTAGAGAATTATATAAACTTGTTCGAAACATACGAAAATAATGTTTCTTAGAGAACTTTTAGAGATGTTTGCTTAGAGAATGATATAAACTTGTTCAAAGCATAGGAACCCAGGGTGCGAAACGTTGGTTGCAGGTACCTGGGTTAGTTATAGGTGGGTTGCATGTACCCATGCTGTGGGAGGTGGTAATTTCAGTGGTCAAGGACTATTTTCCTATGTTTTGAACACGTTTTTATCATTCTCTAAGAAAATACCTCTAGAGAATCTCTAAGAAGGACTATTTATCCATGTGTTGCACATGTATATATCATTTTCTAAGAAAATATCTCTAAAAGTTCTCTAAGAAGGATTATTTGTCCATGTTTCGAACAAGTTTGTACCATTCTCTAACAAAACAACGCTAAAAATAATCTAAGAATGGCTATTTCCCTATGTTTTAAACAAGTTCCTATCATTCTTTAAAAAAGCATCTCTAAAAATTCACTAAGAAGGACTATTTTCCTATGTTTTGAACAAATTCACATCATTTTATAATAAAACATCTCTATGAAATCTCTAAGAATGACTATTTGTCTGTGTTTGGACTAGTCTATATCATTCCCTAGGAAAACATCCCTATAAATTCTCTAAAAATTCTCTAACATTTGCATTAGAAAGAATTTCCCTAATTAAAATATTAGGGAGGCTTTCATGGTTCAGCTGTTTAGCACACCATTTGTTTAAGGAGAAATCTCTTTCGATTCCTAAAGTGGACAAAAAAATTTGGAACATAAAGGTTCCTTGAGGAAAAAATCTTGAAGAAAATGAAAATTTCGAAAAAAAATCCATGAAAGAAAAAAACATTTTGAAAGAAAAATGAAATCTTGAAGAAAAAATATCTTCAAGTATTACATAATAGCTACGCGTGCATTGCTATTACGTAACACCCCTTATGTGTGCCCTCCTCCGTTACAAGCGGGGATTCCCAATGGGCCCTTGAAGAAACAATCAATGCAAGAATGCCTCATCCTTAACACAAGTAGACATTCCGTATTATGTAAGAACCAAAGAAATATGTAAGAAAAACTTCTTGACGAAAAATGTCTTAAAAAACGTCTTGCAAAACGTCTCGAAGAAAAATGTCTTAAAACATCTTGAAATATTTTGAAATGTCTTGAAAAAAGCCTTGAAGAAAAATAGTTTTGAAACGTCTTAAAAACGTCTTGAAACGTTTTGAAACATCTTGACAAAAGCCTTGAAGAAAAATATCCTAGGAAATGTCTTGGAATGTCGTGGAACTTCTTGAAAACGTCTTGAAAAATGTTTTTAAAAAAATTCTTGAAGAATTTCTTCAAGAAAACACTCACTGTTCTTTCTGTAACGCGTACGTTTGCATCTTGACTGTTGATCACAGAACTGTAACAACTCCTATTCCATAACACCTAAATGAAACATGATTTGATGAGGGGCTTCTGAAGGTTATTTCTTGGCCCTCGTTGGTTTTTAAACAATCAAAGAAATTATCATGTAACGTTTGCATTTTGACTAGGGGATCCTGAAGGTTCCTCCTTTGCCCTCACGGATTTGACAACAATCAAAGAAAAAACTCTCTGTTATGTAACAGATACCTGCGTCTTTTAGATAACATTCCCTATTATGCAACAAGCACCTACATCTTAAAAAACAACGACACCTACGTCTTGAGGTAAACGCCGTTTAGATTCTTCATGATTTTAAATCATTAAGCAAGAAAAGAGTAGCTGCTATGGGTCTCGTTAAATCTGATGTTAGGTCACTACTGATGTCAATCATATGAAAAATGTTTTTCCAAAATTAGGCTCTAAATGAATTTCCCCTAAGCTATGAACTATTTAGACCATCTATTCTGGTCAAAAAATTAGCACCAATTTTCAGCCTTATTTTGCACATATGCTCCTTCCTTCACAAATGCAGCACGTTAGTTCCAAAGTGATTGCAAAGATGACAATTTTTCTTTCCATTTCTTTTTGTCTTAGTTTATTGAAACCCTATAAGTTTAATTCCAAGCATTCGTCTAAAAACAATTATTTTGCACTTTTTCCTAAGTTATTATGATTTACCTAAATTCCTTTTAATGGGAATTTTGTATGAATAAACCCTATCCCAATCTCATAGAATCACAGGTTCGATACAATCGCCCCCGGGAAAAAGATTTCGAAGGTCTTGACCTATCTAGATCGTTTCTTTTTCACGCCAGAAAATGTTAGTTTGCTATTTTTTTAGAAAACATCGTGCCATTTCTGACAAAAAATACAAACAAACATATATTTACAGGTATTGCTCTCTTAAAGAAAGTAGATATTGTCGATAAATTTATAAAAAAATGGATCAAAAAAGAAATATACCTGTTGTTATGGTTGATTTATATATTTTTATGAACAAAATTAACCATGCAAAGAAAGCAGAAATTACTTAAGACCCTAATACAGCTGATCAGCAGATTAGAATCTTTCCATTTTTTTGCAATATCTACATGCCACGTTACAAAATTGTTGCGTTGTACATCTACAATGCTACAAAGAATAAAATGTTAGATGACAAAAATAAGTCCCCCATACAGGTGATCAGCATAATAAAAATTTTACTATTGTTTTTTTTTTCTTGCAACATCCTAAACAAAATGAAAACGATTGACGGGTAATTCGAGTTTGTTATTTTAAAAGAGTGGAGATTTGACTTATGATGTCAAATTCAAAATAGAAAAATGGATGAAGGTCCTGGTATCTCTAAAAGGGGTTTGTATCTCAAGACATGAAATGAAAGTCATTTATTTGATGGATTAATTAAAAACACTTCATTTTCTCAACTTGTAGAAGAATTAAAGTGAAAGTAGAGAAGAAACAGTATACCTTCTTGCTTTTTGGCAAGCAGCCAAACAAACAGTAACCTTGGAATGTATTTGTTAGGTATTTTTGTCTTGATGTCCTAATTATAAATTTTTGGGATTACAATCTTTTGATTATTATTATCAACTAGTTTTGAAAATCTGGTTGTGAATGATGTTATTTTTTAGATCATAATATTAGGTTACGTTTTTAACGCTTGAATTGAGAATCTTGCTACAGAATGAGGTTTTCAAATTGAACGTTAAAGTGCACAAGGGACATTCGAGTTTTGCTGATTTTGAAAAGCACCTTTTTTGAAAAAATAGTGATACACGAGTAAACAGTATTCAATAATGAATAGCTGGGGCAAAAAATGAAACTGGTTTTATGTATAGTTGAATCAACATATTTATGTAAATTGACACAAATCATCAGTAATCAAAGCCAAATTCAAAATTCAGACCGTTTTATAAACATTTTAGTTCTATTGACGATTGAACGTCCTGTAGTGGCGCAGTGGGTTTGACCTTAGATTGGTAATACGGGCCCTAGAGATCGAATCATGCTGCAGGAATGCACTGCAGGGCCGACGCAGGGACCTTAGTAGTCAATAAGCGTCGTTAATCCGATACAATTGACAATTGAACTGTTTGACACTATCTCCTAGACATCTGCCTAGTTTGGAACTGGTAACATTCAATTATGTTTTACTCTTACTAGGCTATTCAGATTTATGGTCCCTGTAAAAGTGCGATTTCACAACAAGCCTGCAACCGTGCCCTGAAGGTCAAGATACTGGTATCATTGGATTCGTTTTAGATGTACTTATTTATTGAATCACAATTACGATGTTACATAGACTTTTTCTTAGAAAGTGATCTATACCTGTTGAAGAACTAGAAAATTTTTACCATTTTCGAATGTTTTTGCCATAATTTCTTTTGCATTTATCAGTCTAAGAAATACAAAGCAAATTTAAGAAACATAATTCAGTAGATGGATAAAGCTGGATCGCAGCCACCAAATGACATTAAATTTGTCCAAGTTAAAACACAGAAAAATAACACACCAAAACATTCTGAGTTAAACATAACTCTTAAGTCTATAAGTCACTAGGTTTTACGTCAAAATAAGACCTACTAAATTAAATTAAAAGCTCTACAAAGTTGTTGTTAAGTTTCACAAACATTTAACTTAGCATCTAGCATTATAATCTTTTCTGAAACACTGGCTAAATTGAGAGCTCGTGGATCAAGCTATTCTTTTACTTTTGATTCGAAACTAAACCAAATTCGAAACCGAAACTTCTCTCAAAACTTCTCAAACTTCTAGCGAAAAAAAGATATCACAAACTTGTATAAGGAACATAAGCTTTAAGGATATGAATTTTGTACCTGATCAGCTGACACTATTCTTGATCCTAGGCTATTCCACTTCAGCATGAATATTGGCACAGAGCTAAAATCATTGATAACTTTTACCGATATCTCCCCTTCACAGTCGAGAAGATTCAATTCGCTTGAGCGCCAGTAAAGCAGGAGAAATGTACCCGTTGGATGCCAGCATAACTTCAATATTTCGTCATTATTCCGGTGTAAAATGCTGGCTTTCTAAAAGAAGTTTAAGCTTGTAATTTTGGCTACCTTTCCCACTATGGAAACAACTGGTAGAGGGTATAACCAGTGTGGATTTTACTTCAGAAGCAAATTTATTTACACCCTTTGACTCAAGTGACCATTGCACTGTTTTAACGTGAGCAGCTTTCATAAGGAGTTTATCAAAGCCTGATAAGTGAATAATGAGCATAAATGAACGCCTATACTTATCTTTAGTTACTTATTTGTTTATTTGAAACCCGTCATGGAAAGAATAAAAAAGACAGGGCATAAATAAAAGAAAAGACAATAAACTCAAACCAAACAGTTAGATATACAGCAAGCAAGTTTAGTTCGAAGGTGTCTGATAAAGTATTTATTGGAAATAGTATTTTTGATGTAAAGATTTATTGGGGCTCTGAGTAATGTTCAGAAATTCAAGTACGATTACTCCAAAAAGATCCTTGTGGTCTTTATGGAACATTGTTAACAGTTTATTTGATGAAAGGAATTAACGGCTAAATTTGAACTGTAAATGCTTTTCTTTTTCTATTCAACTGTAAGTATGTGATTTCAAAAGTTATGAGCGTTTTTAGGACCAATTTAAAAAAAAAATAATAATAACAGAGAAAGCATAGTAAAAAAGGTTTCTTTCACTTTCGAGTCTCCTGGGTTAAGGGTCAACACATTGTTCATGTAATGTGCTAAGACCCATGTTGTGTTTAATTCTTGAGTCAGGAATCCTACTACAGAGGGAGGAATTTTTTTTTTTTTTTTGGTCTTCATTCTTAACCTCAATACGTTGACTTGATTGGTTTTTCCTGTTCTCCCATATCACATTTGGTTCTAAACATTCTTTGAAGTAGTAAGGCTCAGAGGATATTGTTTCCGAAAAAACACCTACAAAGTTTATTTTGATAAATGGAGTAAATTGAAAAATGGGATATCCTAAACGCTTCTAGAATTGCTGTTGCTCACTGAACAAGACACAACAAATATCTATAGTGTACACAAGGTTATTCTCCTTTTTACAATCAGTGGATAAATCAAATCTACTGGTTGTAAAGAGGAGAATTATCTTTTGGTATTTCTCCTCTCTACGAGGTTATTCTCCTCTTTATAATCAGTGGATAAATGAAATCTATATAACTACTACTATGGAAGTGTTAAGAACGTGAATTGTGTTTATTTATTTTGGTTGTTTTTTTTTTCTCTTTCTTTGTCCCATGTGTTTAATATGTCGTTTTTTTTTAAATGGTCTCCTTTAAAAAACAAAACTGTTCTTTCTTCTTTAAAATTTTTTCTCTCTGTTGAGAGAGGCAATCGGACGTGGAGCCAAAATATTTGGATTTTTATATTAATTAGTGTTTTGTTGTTCTTTTTGATTATTTCGCTTCTTCTTCCACTACCACATTTAAATTATACCCGTTTTTCTGTCTTAATTTTCAACTATGCTTTGGAGGTTTTTAACATAAGTGTAAGCTGACCTTTACTGTTGCAAAGAAACACGAGACTTCAAGTCAATTTTTCTGGTTCTCTATCCTGATTTACTCATACTTAATCCATGAAATAAACAAGCTGTTTTTAGAATCCTTCATGAATCCGATTTTATGGTCAAAATATTCAGCTACCCTTTATTTGATTTATTAAATCAGTAAAGCATAGCTTCTTAAGTTATTCTTAATGACAGTCATGTTGATTTATTTACCTGTGCCAATGAAAAATTTAGAAATTTCAATACAAGGCTGAAGCAAATTAGAAAACAATTTTTCATTTCCATTGTTCTTCCTAAGTCATGTTTTTCCATGTCGACCTCTAATTATCATTTTTACAAGATTTTTAATACTTGTTTATAAATTTTATTAGTATATTGAATATGCATCCTAGACCCACAATTTGTTTTCTATTTTTGTTGGTAGAGAAGTATTAGCCGAATATCCAGCTTTTGCGAGGATTTGAAGAATCATATCCATTTAATTCAATATTATTTTAACACATATCCATTTAATAAAATGACAGTAATAATTTGTTCTTCATTATTTTTTATTCAAATTTAGTAGCAATAACTATACCTCTATTTTCTTATCCAAAGTAAAGAAAAATTTCAGGTTATTCTCCCAGAATTAAGTTAAAGTAGAATATTCAAGTTTAGCTATCAACTTCCTCTATTTTAGCTTTCTAATCGCTTACCAAAATACAATATTGGTCTATTGACAAAATAGAAGAGGTTCAAGGTTTTAATTTAAACTTCTCTACAACACACACAATACAAAGAGGGTCAAGCCGGAGACACAAGGTCAATTGACAAGAACCTGGTATAATAATATAACACACCTTTTTTACAAAAAGACTAATTGCATAAAATAAACATTAATACTTCCATGACTTACCGATAGACAGAGCCCCTCCCACAAACCAACCGACACTAGGAATAATATAAAAATATGCATTTAAAATGATATTTATTACATTTGGAGGGTGAATTTACCTCTTGGGCTTTTGAGCTTGGGCATATTTCTTGAGAATTGAATAGGAATAACTCTGTTTGAATGCTACTTCGCTCTGAAGTTAAAGCACAAGCTAAGATGTCGAGTCGTGGATGCCATTCAATAAGTTGAGGAGTCCAGTCTTGTTTGAAGTTTTTTAAGTCCAAGATTTCGGCGTAGAATCGCATCTTTCAACTGTTCGTTGCAAATTTTTGTCCTATTTTTGGATAGTCTCTTCCTGCTGAAATCTTAATTATATAGAATACATAGAGTTAGTTTTTTAGGTTAGAAGCTATCTAAATACTAGGCTATGATGTGTGGTATTTTTTCCCATTATTAATTTAAGAAAACAAAATTTTTCTGAGGGAAGTAAAGAGAGAAACTGACACACTTAAAACGGACAAAAATTATTACTTCACAGTTTATCTAACATATATCAACAAAAATAGCAAAAATAAACCAATTAATTACATTTCCCTATATTTATGAGATTATATAAAACTAGCGCTTTACTTAAGACATTATGACCATTTCTAATAATATTGATACATAACTAGAAAATGGGAATTCTTTTTAAAGATAAATATATAGATAAAAAATGAATTAAAAATAGAGCTGTTTATCTTATCCAGTATACAGAATTGCAAACCAAGAAAGCATAAGGAAATAGTATGAAAAGACGGGCAAAGAGCACACTGGTTTGATCTCGAGATCAAATTACTAATTATTACTGTAATCAAATCAAATTACTTATTCAAATTATTCATTATATAACAAATTATATAACAAATTAACAACAAATTATCATAAATATTATAATTATTAATATTATATATTATAAATATTATAAATATTATATATATTACAAATACTATAAAGCATATTATTATAAAATATATTATTATTAAATAAATTGTAAGTATTATAAATATATCATAAATATTATAAATATTACATTATATAAATATAATTATTATAAATATTATAAAAAATTAACAACAAATATATAATAAACAAATATTGTTATATATTATATAACAAATTATTTATTATGTAATCAAATCAAATTATTAATCAAATTAATAATTATTCTGAAGTTGTTTCTTCTAAAGCGCCTGCCTGTATGGGGACACAATTCTAAAATTTGGGTGTTTAACTAAAAGTCATCCGGAAACTATACTAAGACATGTCGCTGATATATTTTTTGTTCTTTTTTCATGTTTATTAAATAAATAAAAAAATAGTTTTTTTGACTGAAAGTAAGGAGCGACATTAAAACTTAAAACGAACAGAAATTATTCTGCATATGAAAGGGGCTGTCCCTTCCTCAACACCTCGCTCTTTACGCTAAAGAGTTTAAAGAGCGAGGCGTTGAGGAGGGGACAGTCCCTTCCATATACAGAATAATTTCTGTTCGTTTTAAGTTTTAATGTCGCTCCTTACTTTCAATTTAAAAAAAAATTTAATTTCTGAACGTTTTTGAATTAATGTAAGTTTTGATTTTAGCTCACCGTGCATTAATGATTAAAACAAAATTCACAGATTAATTTCACTTTTATTTGGCTAAATTGCTTTCGCTAAATTTTCATCGGACAATTTTGAGAAAAGGGTGGGGGAAGGGGCCTAGTTGCCGTCCAATTTTTTGGATTATTTAAAAATGGAACTCGAACTTTTAATTTTCTTTACGAACGTGCTTATTAATAATAAATATACGTTACTTACGAATTGACTTACATAACAAACTTCATATGTATAATTTTATTAGGTATATGAGGGGGGTTCATCCCCTCGTCAACACCTCGCTCTTTATGCTCAAGTTCACATTTTGCTCCAATTCTTTAAGAGTGGCCCCTGAATTACAAAGGGTATAGTTAGAATAAATTGTTCTTCTGAAAGTACAAAAAAAAAAAAATTTAGCGTAAACAGCGAGGTATTGGCAAGGGGGAAACACTCTCATATCCGTAGGAATTTCTGTTCATTTTAAGTTTTAATGTCGCTCCTTACTTTCATTTGAAAAAAAAAATTTAATTTCTGATCATTTTTTTTTAATAAGATGGTGAATCCGGCACCCCCTTAATGAAAAATTTCCTTCCCCCATGAAAAATTCCTCCTGGATAGATCCTACCATGTAATCTTCCCCCTCGACCCCCCCCCACCGGAAAAATACCTCCTGAAAACGTCTGTATACTTCCCAATAAGAAATACTATATGTAAACAATGGGCAAAGTACACCAACTCGCAGCCCTTCCCCCGAGGACCGCTGGGGATTAAATCATCCTCAAACACATAGTTATTAGATTTTTTTCAACCAACCATGCTGAACAAAATCACTATCTCAAAGTTTTGATCAAGTGACTTTGGGAAAAAATGAGCCTGAGAGGGACCTAGTTGCCCTCCTATTTTGGTCTCTTAAAAAGGGCACTAGAACTTTAATTTCCCTTATAATAAACCCACTTGTGATATTCTAGGATTACTGGGTAGATATGATCATCCCTGGTAAGAAAAAACAAACAATAAACACACATCCGTGATCTTTCTTCTGGCAAAGAATACAAAATCCAATATTTTGCAGATAGGAGCTTGAAACCTCTACAGTAGGGTTCTCTGATACGCTGAATCTGATGATGTGATTTTCATTAAGATTCTATTTCTGTTAGGGGGTGTTTCCCCTCTGTTTTTAAAATAAGGCAAATTTTCCCAGGCTCGTAATTTTTGATGAGTAAGACTAAACCTGATGAAACTTATATATTTGAAATCAGCATAAAATCCAATTCTTTTAATGTATCTGTTGGTATCAAAATTCCAATTTTTTAGAGTTTCGGTTGCTATTCAGCCGGGTCGCACCTTACTTACCGTTTGTTGCCACGAACTGTTTGAAAAACAATTGAGGGAAAAAATCAATTAGCTTGCATACAGAAACTTAGATCATTTTGTACTTTATCTTTAATTTCCCTTCTTGTAGCAAATTTTGATCATTTCTGCTGGTTTAAATTTCAACATGGGTTTTAATTTCATTTGAAAAAAAAACTAATTTGCATTTAGTTTCTGTGTAACTTTTAAAGCATATTTTGCATTTTATGTTAACGTGTGGGGGGGGGGCACCAACCCCTCCGTTCCCAGCCATTGTTTACACTAGAGTTTAGCTTTGGTATAACAATTCTTTAAGAATGATGGTTCATTTGGGTGCATTTGCTTTACACCATAAGACAGGATTTTCCTAAATAAGAGGGAGGCTGCTATCACCGCCAAATACTCTTTACGCCGAATTCAACTTTGCAAAATATTGAATTAACGCTTATTTACAACCCTTCTTTTCGGAGAAAAAATCGTATTTGTGTACATTTTAGGATTGAAACCTTCGTTCTTCGGCTCTATTGAATTTGATAGTAAAATTGGCACCAAGATCATTATCTTTTAGGGTGTTTACTCCCCTTTTTCATTTACTTCATAAGAAAAAAGAAACATTTCACATCTTGCTTAATAGTGCCTTTAGGTCTCTCATACAAGTCTCAATAAACAGTTTTCATCAAAATGGCATCCCTCTTTGGGGGAGTTTATTCCTCTTTCTAAATTATTCACATTTTCATGTGCTAATAGCTATTAATGAGTAGTTAAAGTTAATATATTGTCAATTTTCAGAATAAGCATTATTAATAGATTTTTTCGTCGCATATGTTGTAATCGAAACTTCCCTGGAGTTCGGTCATTACTAACAAAGGTTACTCTTTACTTACACTGTGTTACCATAGGTCGTCCGACCCAATACTCTAATAAATATGAATAAGGGCTATTACTCCTCCTTCACCTCCCTTTTTTTATTCAATTTTAAAATTTGTAACAAATTGCTACGTGAATGATTCTTGACATTCTTGAAAAAAATGCACCCTTTGAATATTCATTTGGAGGATGGAGGATTGAAAAATCGAAAGCTCTTTATAAAATCTTCATTTTCTTGATTTTAAAGGCATATTTTGTAAGCAAACCTGTTTGTTTTGTAGGGATTTTCCTTAAGGACACCAGTTGGGGGGACACCCTCTGAAAATAAAAACTTTAAATATTGTATATTAACGGGAAATGAGAAATATTACTACTTGAATTCGGCGAAAGCAAAGCTCCTGGTAGCACTTTCCACCCCTACCCCTCAGATATTTCCTGGTGGTACTCACTACACCTCGGCTCACTTTTCAACCTCTATGCTAGTGGGAATGTAAATATAGTCTTTTACACTGTATAGAAAAAGAGTTTGTCATTGAGAGGGGTGCCATCACCCCCAACATCAATATTAAAATGTATACATCAAAAATATTAGGGACTCAGGAGAGATCTGAGATCAATGTCTAGTGCAATTGTGACAGCATGAGGCATATTGTCTCTGAATTCGAAAGCTCGAGAAGTTGAAAGCTCGGAAGTTGAAAGCTCGAGCTTTCTGATAAAATCAGCTTTCTGACAAATTTAAATTGATTGGCAGTCTTCTGATAAAAATCAGCTTTTTGATAAATTTAAATTGATTGACAGTCTCAAAGTTTTCATTCGATGGCTTTTACGCACCCTACGGGTTAAAACTGTCAGTTGCGCCAAAAAATGGCAGATATGTACCTGTCTTTCGGTACAAAGGTGTCTGGTACTCAAAACGATCAGTAGAACGTTCAATTTTTTTTTTCTAAAGAGCCTTCTTCCAAAATTCTAGGACCGTTGGTTTGAAACAATTCCCGACAGGGAAAAAAACTAACAAACAAACAGATGAACATACATCCACGATCATCCTTCTAAAAAAAAAATAGGAAATTTGACATTTTTATAGAAAAGGGCTTTTATTACATACTGCATTCGATAGCTTCATTTTTCTCAAATTAATTAATGTCTATTACGATTGTGACAGCGTTAGGCATATTGTCTCTGAAATTGGAAAGCTCAATATAGCTTTCTGACAAATTTAAATTAATTGGCTGTCTTCTGATAAAATCAACTTTTTTGATAAATTTAAATTGATTGGCAGTCTCAAAGTTTTCATTTGATAGCTATTCAGTACCCTTTGGGCTAACTACGCCAGATAATGGCAGATATTTCCTTTGTCTTTCACATGTCTTTCGATACAATCTTGTCTTGTATTGTTCAGGTATTGTTCAGGTAACAGATGACATCGAAAAATTCAACAGTCAAGAGCATCTACTCCAAGCTGACACCAACGAACTAGTGTCGGCAACCGAGGCCTTTGGGATGGTCGTTAACACAGCCAAAACCAAGGTTATGCGGGTGTCTGGAGACTCTACTCTAAGAAACGTGCAGCTAACAATAAAAGGAGAGCCAGTAAAAAATGTTGTCTCCTTCGTCTACCTAGGGAGCCTCCTAACTTCTGATAACGACTGCTCGAGATCGATCAAACGAAGACTTGGCCTGGCAGGCGCCAGCTTCAAGAACCTCTTGCCAATCTGGAAAAACAAGACTCTGTCAACTTCTCTGAAGGCGCGACTCTTCAACTGCCTAATAATCCCAATGGCTTTATACTCAAGCGAAACTTTGTCAATAAAGGCTGACGATGAGCGAAGAATCTCCGCATTCGAAACTAAATGCCTCAGCCGCATTCCAGGGGTCACCTATTTTGACCGAGTCTCAAATGAAGACCTTTGAAAACTACTCCGTTGTCCCCGCACCATCATGGACCGGGTCAGAGACCAGCAACTCCGCTGGCTTGGCCATATCCAGCGAATGTCGGCCAACCAGCTCCCAAAAATCACATTCCAAGGACGGGTTCACGGCACGCGCCCCAGAGGCCGACCTCGTAAGAGATGGACCGACAACTTCCAGGCCAATAACCTCCCCCAGCTACTTCGCTTAGCGCCAGATAGATCGAACTACCGTCGCCACATCCATCATTTGTTAAGAAGAGAAGAAGCCCCAATACAGCCACAAAGGCCGGACGGGACTTAGTTTAGTTTTTTTAACAGGAACATTGACCATATTTATTTTGAAGAACACGTAAAGGCCTGAAAAACAAATAAATAAAAAAAGCCAATACCTCTCCAATATCCAATACCTTTCCGATACCTTAAAGTCTAAAGTATTATGGCAAACACACACACACACAACCGGCTACAAAGTGACTCACCATCCCTTCTTCATAATAGCTGATTTGCGATAATAAATCACTGTTAATTCATTTATCTTGTATGGACCATGCGACATTTTAAGAACGAATGCGCCACCGTGTGGAATTACTTCCTCTGAAACTAGGAGACTCAATATATATGTTTTTTCGACACTTTTAAACCAATTATTTTTCGTGGAGTTTTCAATCAATAGTAATTTGTCCCTTTTTGGGGCAAAATTATAGTTTGTGAAAACGACACAAAGCGCCAAAGTGACAGAAAACCCTACTGTCCCGTGGCACAATTTTTTGGCTACTCGAAAACTTTACTATAGCTTTTAATTTCCGCCCAAATAAGCTCTATCCCAATTCTGTAGGACCAGTGGTTCAATACAATTACTCTTGGCCACGAAAAGAAGTAAACAAACAAATATTGATTGATTGATCAATTGATCAATCAATTGATTGATTGATCAATTGATTGATTGATTGGTTGATCTTTCGTCTTTGGAAAAATGAAAATTCCCCATTTTTGTAAATAGAAGCTTGAAGCCTTTGCAACCGGGTTCTCTGACATACTGAAGTTGATTGCACGATTTTCATCAAGTTTCCTTACCTTTCTGGGGCCGTTTCCCTTCTTTTCTCGAAATCAAGCAAATATCCTCAGGCTCGCAGCTTTTGATGGGTAACTTTAAACTTAATTTTTAAAGAGAGAGAGAACCTTAATGTTCTATATATTTGGAATCAGCAATAAAAGTCGATTCTTTGATACATTGATCGTTATCAAACTCCCTTTAGTAGTTTCATTGACTTGTATCCTGAGTGAAAATCGTTACCACTAGTTGTCTTATCTTTTTTTTTTATTTAAAAAAAAATAATGGTTTCAATAAATCTCTTTTTCCGTAAATCGCAAATGAAATTTCAGATTAAAAGGGGTTTTTATGGGGGGGATTGAATTTTTTACTTGAATGAGGGAGTTTTTAGTTGTTTTGACATTTAATTAACAAAAAACAAGGATTTTTTCAAACAAAATTAAATAACAGTTTTATCGAGGGGGGGGGGGCAGGTTGGGTCAGTTGTGACAATTTTCCCCTTCATATTTGGACAAATATATTTTTGAGCATTTTCATTGAGAAATATCCTTTTTTCGCCAGGCATTTTCATTAAAAAATTAAAAAAAAAGATCCCCTTACGTATATTTTACTTATCTTTACTTAAAACTTATTTTATCCCCCTCCCATCCACAATTTTCGTCAATTTACACCAATAAATTTAACCCCAAGACCCAAAGAACCCATGACTTTTACTTTAACAATGCATGAAGATCGAAAGGACCCATTTAATCTTTTTTTCTAAATACTGTGATTTGAAGCACTAGAGACCGTTTTTTTATTTTTATTTTTTATATTTTCTAACATAAAAACCGAAAGAAAGATATTTTTCAATGAAGAAGTATTTTTCAAAATTAAGGGGGGAGTAAAAAATCTAAAGCGTAGGGACAAGAGGATTTGTTGTGACAAAAAAGGCGTCGTAGATACTTAAAAAATACTTAGCTTTCCTAATTGTAACTCATTTAACACACACTTTTGACATTGTTGTGACTTTTTGCCTTCGACTTAACAAAAAAAGTAAGGTAACATCCACGGATGTAAGCAAAAAATCTCCATCTGAGAATTCCATAAAGTTGCTGAAGGTCTTGAGGGGCAGAATTTTGGGTCTGCTCTCCCCCCCCCCCCTCCACCAGCGTATTTTGTGCCAAATGCCAAAAAAATACTAGTCAACTGAAATTGCATAAAAAAAAGGCTAAAAAAAACTCTGGGATGACATAAATTTAGAAAAGTAAAACAAAGAAAATGAATTGACAAAATATTAAAGTAACGTACCAAATTGGAAATTTTCGTTCTAGGAATGCGCCAAAGAAAATAAATGTTGAATAAACAATCATAGATTATCGTCAATGCTCACATTTGATTTATCAGACCGTTGATTATTCCTACATGACTAAGTGTTGTGTTTAGGATCCTATGGCAACCATTGGTGCTGCCATCTACGTAAGTTTAAGAGGATTACAATAGAAACAAAGATACAAAAGGAGAAATCGTAAAATGCTAAAAATAATCCCAAGATATTTAAATAAAGTTGCGCCTTTTCTGAGGCACATCCAAAACTAAAGATATGTCATTACTCCTATATCAAGTCCGTGAATATACGGATAACAAAAAAAGTTGGACCGATTTAAAACTAGCATTTGTTTTTCTTCTTTCGTGCCTCAAACAGTGAAAATTTTAAGCATAGATTTATATTTACAAAAACTCTCCTTAAAATAATGAGAGCAATAAATAACAACATCATCGGCGTACATTATAGTCATAACTAAAATAAATAAAGTGAAATATAATAAATAAATAAAATAAACTGAAATAAATAATAAATATAGTCATAACTGAAATAATAAGCCCACAAAATGCCCCTGGAGAACACCAGAATTATTACGAATAATTTCAAAAGTAAAAATATTAGCCACATAATTAATTGAATGATTAAACAAGTAAAAAAGAAAAAATAACCGTTCAATTATCAAAGCTATAATAGAAAAGTTTTTAGGAGAAACAATCAATTACATCTGCCACATCAAAGGACACAGCTTAGGTATTCTGATTATTATCAGATACTATAATAGTAAATACTACATAGTAAATAGTAAATATATAATACTATAATACTATAATAGTAAATCATACACAGGTAACTCAGTTGCGTTCTCTTTTTGAAACCCAAACTAAGAGGCATAAAGTACGATATCTTGGTATAAGTAATTAATTTGATACTGGAAGATAAACAGCTTCCTTAAACGTTTTACTTAGAACCGAAAGAAGCGGTATGTCTCTACAACAAGGCTGTATCCAGAAAATGGCAAGGCGGTTTGAACCCCCCGTCCCCCCAAATATTTTTACGACTCGTAAAACTATTTTTAAAATGCATATAAACAAATTTTTGATGCGTTATTGAATTTTTTTGTAGCCCCCCCCCCCACCAAAAAAAAATTCTGGATACGGTCCTACTGTAAAATTATCCGCTTGAGAATAGCTGAATCAAAAACTACTTTTATGCGATTAAATAACCTTAAAATTAAGAAGAAAGTACTTCAATTCGTGTGCCTTGAGAAGTTTCGATGGGAAAATCCATAAATGTTCTTGTAAGAATAGTCTTTGTAAGAATCCATAGAACTTGCAATTTTATTCATTAGTAGCACCACTTATTTGTAGCTATTTTTAAAACGCCGTTAAAAATAGCAGTATTTAAACAATTGTAAAAAAAGAGGGGCTAACATAAAAGCAATAAAAAGAAATTCTTCCTCAAACATAAAAGAAAATAGAAATAACTTGAAATCTTGTCCAAAGGTATATTGTGCGCTAAATTTTCTGTGGTCAGGAAACAGTTTTTTTTTTCAGGTTTGTTCTTTGCCTAAAGATGCCCTTGACGAAATATTTTATATATTGTGGGTTGAATGCTTTTAAGGAAAAGTATTCCGCATTGTTTCAGACAAAGTGATATTTAGGAGACAGAAATATTCGGCATCCTTATCATTTTTCATAAATATAAAATTTGAAGCCCCTTTCTTTCGCCCAAATGCGTCCCTGATATTTTTAACTTGGCTCCCATTTAATTATGTTCAGCATTGAACCACAGTCGTTCCTAAGGCATTAAAGATACGGTTTACTGATAGACTGGGTGCATATAGGTCTGTTGTCTTTGGATTCATCCCACTATTTTGAAGTTAATAGATATAAAGTACAAGTGGGGCTAACAGTACCTAAGTTTTTAGGCGTCTCAGAGTTACACCACTGATTGTTGGTCCCGCATACGCTCCCTCTGACCAGAAATCAGAAAATTGTCTTGCCCCTCTCTTTAACCGACGAATACCATAAACCCATTCCCCCAGTCGTTCCCAAGATATTGTGCAAATATAATTTTCATATTCATGGAAACATGATTACTTTCAATTTCCCACTGTCCCTCCCTCAAAGTCAAAATTGGATGTCAACTTGGCCCATCAGCACTTCCTAGATAAACTTTAACTCGATCCACGGACCTGTTCCTGAAATAATACAGATACGCTATTTTCATAGTCTGGTTACGCATTGTTTCTTAGGATCTACATCGCTACTTCAGCCGAAATAGATATTAGTCAAGCAGGGGCTCATAATTCCCAAAATTTGCAACAGATTAGAATCCAAAATCTTTGGACTTTCCACCTCTGCCTCCATTCTGTGGTAGCACAATGGATTGATCTTAGCTTGTCGATGCGGGCCACAATGCGGGCTTGTCAATGCGGGTTCGACCCCAGATGCCACAAGATTAATTGACCAGCTTGTTACCTGTCCGTGTAAAAAAAACCTGGTAATCGAACGTCAGAAGCTGTCTAAGCTCTATTCGCTATCAATTGCTCTGGACGATCTTATCCTGCTTTTTCCTCTTTCAGACCCCCTCCCCCACTCAAGTCAAGATTTCAGGTTAACCCCACCCCCTCATTCTCTGAAAGTTACAACTTGAGACACAAAGCTATTCCTTGGTGTTGTAGTTGTGCTGTTTTGATTGGCTGGTAGTATATAGTACCTTTTGATCTACCTCATAATTAATTGTGAATGTATTACAGGTCCCAGAGGGGCTGAACGTCTTAGGGTGCTTTTATTGCGCTTTGGTCTGAAATGGTTCTTCTTTTTTATGTTTTTTCTTGGGGGGAGGGGGCTAAATATGCTTAAAAATTCCCAAAAATTGTAAAAAGCCTATATAAACCGCTATTTTAAATATTTAAGGGGTATATTACTTAGTCTGTAATTATAGAATTATACTGTACATAGAAACACCAGCAAGGCATTTCCAATTTACACAATGTGTGCAGCTTAAAAAGGACAACAAAGCCCCAAACTGCCCTCATGCAAAGTTTAGCACAGCTAGGACTCAAGTTTAATGAAAATCAAAGTTTTTGAAACTATTCCACTGGTACACCCATAAGAATGAATTTCCAAAACCTATATGTCCGTGTATTATAGTAAACAGCGCATCAAGCCTTAAACTTTTAACCAGCCTTCCAACTTTTAACAGGAAGTTCCCTCAAATCGGCAAATTTGGCATTTAAAATGCATTTAAGTCAAGCACTAATTGACTTGTTTGTCTAAGTTAAAAAAACTAATAAGTTTTTTTCAACTTAAAGTAAGAAGCAACATTAAAACTTACAGGAGCAACAGAAATTATTACATGAATAAGGGGGTTCGCCCCCTCTTCGATACCTTACTCTTTGCGCTAAAATTCATGTTTTGTTCTTTAAGAATGACCCCTGAATCACAAAGGATGAACCACTCCGATTTTCCCCATTAGGATATAAAAACAGAATGTAAATTTCTCATTTTGAAAGCCAATCGACTAATCCAAAATCGTTTATTTTTCTGTGAAATAAAACATCTCTTGTTTCTCATTGCGAATGGGCTCTTAAAAGTGAACCCCAAGGTGATTGAATGAAAACAATTAAATCCGATCTGTTTAACACTTTCGCCTAACAATGCTTTGGGAACAGAAAACAATTTTCCTTTTTTTTTAGCTGCTCTTTCATTCAGTCGATACTCGTATCAAACTGTTCGTGGTAACGAACTATAAGTAAAGAGCGACTCAGCCCAATAGTAACCGAAACTCTAAAAACAGAATTGTGACAGCAAAAGATACATCAACAAGTCGATGGCTTTTGACTTTTTAACGTTAGGCTCCTTTCACAACTTTTATTCACTCAAGAAATTCATCGAAAATCAAGAAATTCAAAAAGATATTACCTACACACCTCAGCAGCGCATATAGTTGCTTAGAGAATTAGACCAAACAATTCAGTTTATATAGATTTACGCCACTGAGAAAATCCATTTCAATATTCATCTCTTGATCCATATAGGCTAGTCAATGTATTTCTTTATCAAGTAGTTACAAAAAAGCTTTTGGAAAGCCATTTGCTGAATTTCAAGTGTGATGTTTAGTAATATTATTCCCATCTAAAGTGAAACTTAATAGCAGTGCAAATAGTAAGACATCATTTTGGTTATTTGTCACTTCATGCTGTACAAAAATCAGAGCAGAGAGTATGAAGTCATTTTCTTAATAAAAAAACACTAAACTGGATGAATAATACGTCATTCTTCTAATATAAGATATCGCTCAAGCTTTGACCATTAATTTCAGTTGTTAAAGCATAAAGTGATAATCAAAATGGCTACTATTGCATTAACAAAAACAATTACTTTTCATACTCACAGATTGAAAGTCTTTCATATAAGACACCCAAGGACAACAAAGGCATCAGAGTGACAGCTTTACAACAAAAAGTGTAAGTCCCTCAGAAGCAAAATTTAGTTCCAGAAAAACTTGCTGAACATCGAGAACTCTTGCGAAGAGGATATATTTTAGACAAAAATTCCAGGAGAAGAAAAGTAGAGCCCTTCACTTTACCAGGCACAGCAGTGGTGTCATGTTTGGAGCCTTTAAAAAGAAGCCATTCCTAGAAAGTTAGGTTCAAAGAAGGATTGACAAAATTTCAAACATAGCAAAATTTGGGAACGATCTTCCAGATACATTAAACCTTGGCAGATATAAAACATCAGGACACGTAAAGGAAAAACTAGTACATCTTTTGGGAAAAAAATTTGGTCTACTATTCGACACTAAATATAAAATTAGTAATCCAAACAAATTGGTCATTTTAATCTTATAACCTTTTCTATATGAGAGTGATATAAACTCGTTTTCAGTGGTTGGCTTCTTTTCTAAATGGTTGGCTTCCGTCCTGGCCGAGTGGGTTGGTGCGCTGGATTCGGGATCCTTCGTCTGAGAGGACGCGGGTTCGAATCCCGGTGTATCCAATTCTTCAGTTTAGCACGGGGGTCAGTGGCGTGACTCTGTAAGCTTAGCCAGAGTCGACCCAGCTCTAAATGGGTACCCGGAGAAATCTGGGGAAGGTAAACAGGAAGGGTGTGCGAAACAATAGGATGGCTGGCCCCCAACCCCCCATTGCACTTCCTGGCTGAAGGGCCAAGAAACGGAGATCAGCACCACCGTCACGGACTGTAAAGTCTAATGCCGTATCCTTTACCTTTTTACCTTTACCTTCTTTTCTATTATAACACTGAATAAATGGCTCACTACTAGGGCTCTCTCATTTGGCTTAAACTTCATAAGTCGGTCGTTTCGAAATGTCTACACTATGAACTGAGATACTACTCTCCTTCTCGTTTCTGCACCTTTACAACCAAATAAGAAGGAACATTATCGAATTCGTTTTACCAAGTGCCTAAACACTGTTCTGCATTGCTCCTGCTTCTTCATGTGATAGCGGGGCAATACATGAGTGATACTGACAGAAACCACTTCATTTTGGCAGTAATCAATTTTAAAGAGGAATGTTTTCGCTTATCGGATGGCTTTAATTGTTCAAGCAAAATTGAAGCTACCGTTATTCCGGAGAGGGCTAAGAGTATATGCAAAAATGACGAGAGGTATTTAAAGCTATCCTACAAAGCATACCCTGTTCACAAGCAAAAAGATTCATATAACTGTGGGATATATGCCATGATTCATGCAAATGAATATTTAGAAAAACAAATCACTTCTGAGCAGCTACAGCCTGATTTGCCAATTCAGCAAGTCCTCAAGAGACTCAGGTCAGAGCTGTGCCTGCAGATTCTGGAAGACATGGACATGAGTCATGACAGACACCTGTTTTGTTATATATGTTGAAACAAACCAGAAGGCAAAAAGTAGCATCGATGTAGCCTGTGTGCTGCTGCAACATGCAATGGTCATGGTTTCCATTTATGCCTGATGTACAGTACAGGGACAGATAAAATTATAAATGAAACAAATTTAGAAGGCAGAGAAAAAGCGCAAAATCAATTTTTACCTAATGATATTCCCCGTACTAAGCTAGAAGATAAAATGCAAACTGAGGAAGATGTATAAAGCCCTGTAATGAACTAAAATCAGGCGACATAGCCTTTCACCAAAAAGAACCAATGGCCTTTGGAGCAAAAGTAAGGTAGTCAAACCAGCAGGACGCCCCTGGTCATTTAGGTTAGCTCTACCTGCAGCGTCCGGACTAAGCTAGAAGATAAAATGCAAAAATTCATGGGCTCAGCCCACACATCAGAAGCATTCATAAACGTTAAGGTCATACCAACTTTAACGAAAGTCTCTTTTATAAATTTGATAACCACTTCCTAGCTTATTTCTATCAAAAGTGTGAAACATGTTTCAAAATCGTATATATTGATAAAATAGAACAATGAAATAAATCAATTGGAATAAAAGTGCATGCCAAAATAACGCTTCACTTGTATGACACGAGCAATAAGGCACCAGGAAAATTTGCTCTAATAAGGACCTAAAACTCATCTACAATTATTCATGTAAATGGTCACTTATACCATTTCAAGTAAACTGCTAGAATTGACAATAGCGTCAATTGGAGAGGAGCCCCCCCCCCATAGATAATTAAAACTTTTTTTTGTGTTCTTATTGAAAAATCAGTTGTTTTTTTGTATGTTCAAAGAAAGGCAGCTGCAATATAATCTAATGATAAACCATAGAGACAAGGCTGTACCCAGGATTTTTTTGAGGGGGGAAGGGGTTTACGAAAACAACTTTAAAAAACGCATCAAAATGTGTTTACATTCATTTTTGCCACGTTTTTACGAGTTGGACAAACATTTCAGGGGGGGGGTCAAACCCCCTAAGCCCCCCCCCCTGGATACAGCATTGCATAGAATAGAAGAATGGTTTACATGAGTATGAAAGCAGGAAGGAAAATCAGTCAGCTAGACTTTGCTTCAACTTAACAAAAAAAAGGGTTTTTTCCAGAAGACCGTTACCGATCTGTCTGAATGTATAATATAGAAGAAAAATTCCCCCTTAATTTCAGAATACTGAAATAAAATTAAAAACTAAATATCAAAATGCACAAATAATTTTAAAATGATATCCTCAATTAATATTATCTATTTATAATGTCTTTAAAATTGCCGTTCATTATGCTTAAAAAATAAAAAAATAAAAACTGGAAGGAATTAAACATTAAAACCGCAAAAATTCTGCACTATACATAGTTGAGCAAGGCACATGCGCACTAACCTCTTCGGAGGGCAAACTTTGTAAAAACTACACACAAAAGGGAAAATACAAGAAAATACAGTAGATCGTAGGCAAATCTTGAAAATCAAGGAGACGGAGCCCCAAGACCCTCCATATGCATTTGCTTTGATAACGTAGAAGAGAAAACTGTACTAATAAGATTTTAGTGATCAAACGGGGGGGGGGATAAATGGGGTTTAAAATATCAGGGTCGTTGCGAGTATACTTCAGATTGTAAAAATAGAAATAGGGGATTTTCCAAATGCTGTTCATCTGAGCTACGTCGGACGATGCAACCTAAAGAGAATTCTTTGAATTTCTATTGTTCAATCCATAAGAGGATGCATACCCTTGCTTTTTTCCACACACAATTGTTTGTGTTTTCATGTACGAACTCTTATTTTTTTATAAATATTTTTTGTGTCGTCACATTCATTAAAACATTCTTTGAACATGAGCGGTTTTGAACTCAAATTCAAGGTGTTTTAAATATATATGGATACTTTTTTTTAATTCATTTTTTTATGAAAATATTTATAACTAATGCAAAAAATTAAATCGAGGTAAAAAAAAAAGGTTAAGGCAATTTGACATACATACTAACATGCACTTAAATGCTTAAATGCAACTCAAACACGAAAAAGTTGAATAGATTCCCACCCACTTGAAAATTCATGCAAAAAGCTACTCGGTCATCTTTCCAACAAAAATAAAGAGACACCAGTAGCCCCAACTGGCAAAAATGTTGGGGGGAGGGAGGGGGATAATTTTTTCGAAATTTAGTGGGCGGTGCAATATTTTTTTTACAACATTTTTCAAATGAGAATGCCGAAAGAAAATTTCAATGAGAAAACCAAAGAGGGTTATTTTCGAAATCTAGGGAGAAAGGAACAAACAAATCTAAGGGGAGGGGCGAATAGAGCCCCCTTTCCTAATTGACCTTACTAAAAGACACTTCTTGGACATAGACCATGTACCAGCAGCAATTTAAATTGCAAGTTTGAGACACTTAGTGAAAATTGGCCAGCTACAAAAGGCTACGAAAACTTTCGAGAAAGCCCATCTTCACTCTTACAGATAAGTCTATACACAAAATTTTTTATCAGCAAGACTTTCAATGGATGCAGATTATACACCACAGCGTTTTTGGCTTGTAAGCTTACTATTGCATTTCACTAAACAATAATGAAAATCAGAAGGAAATGATAAAGACATTTCAAATTGTGCAGGTAAATAATAAAAGAGCGCTGTAAAGACCACTACAGTCATGTAGAGGTGATGGATCTAGTGCTACTTTTTTCCAAAATTAAAAGGGTCCTCAACCGGATGATAGCTAAATTTGAGTAAAACACTTCTCATTTGTTTTTCTCTAGTATTGGTTTTGTGAACTTGCAAAACCTGTGTGTGGGGATACTCGCAACACCTGTGGGTGGGGATACTCGCAACACCTGTGGGTGGGGATACTCGCAACACCTGTGTGTGGGGATACTCGCAACACCTGTGTGTGGGAATACTCGCAACACCTGTGTGTGGGGATACTCGCAACCCCTGTGTGTGGGGATACTCGCAACACCTGTGTGTGGGGATATTCGCAACACCTGTATGTGGGGATACTCGCAACACCTGTATGTGGGGATACTCACAACACCTTTCAACAGCAAACAAGTGCCAGTTATGAACACTGAATGGAAAGCAAAGCTGACTCACAACACTTTCGTCCTGATTAACTTATATCAATAGAACGGCATTCAGAATTGCCTCTTCGTTATAATTGTATAAGGTTGTCAGAATTTACTACAAATTCCAGGGAATGATTGGTTTATGTGAGCGATAGTGTTTTCTTTTACTTATGTTCTACTCCCATTATAATTGAGGAATGAAAAGAAAACGCTAATGGATCTATTTAAGAATAATCTTGCTATACTGTTTGTGGCCCATCTTTTAAAACAAAGACAACAAAACAACGAAAATCATAGATTTTTGTAAGTCATGAGCGTAAAGACTGATTCAATCATTAACAGCTAGTAACCATAAAGCTTATCTCTTTCAGAACGGAGGTTCAACAGCAAATTCTTTTGGCTTGAACTGGCGGTCGTAGGTGTGCGGTGGCGGTTCTGGCCTCTCTTGCACCCGGCGCAAAATCTTGATGCACGCCCCACCCCTGTCTCCCACGAAATTATAAGGCCAAATTCTAATAGAATTTCCTTTTATTAATAAAATTATTAATTCACTAATTATTTATCTTGTATTTATTTTTCAATTTACTATTTAAATTGTTCATTTAATTATTAATTATTCTAATTACTATTGTTTAATAATTTTTAGCTTTCTTTATTTCATAAAATAATTAATAATTTATTAACTATTTTCATTTATTAACTGCGCCCTCTACTTTCTTTCAATAAAAATCAAATTTCAAAAATAGCAAAATGATTATAATCGTCATATTATTTATTTAAAATTTTGCGACCCTTAACTTTTTGCACCAGGGCAAGTGTCAATTTCAAGGGGAATTGAATCCCCTTCATTTGAAGGGGAAAGTGTGGAGAGGAGTCACGGCGTTTTACTATGAATTACGTCTTCATAGCCAATATACAAAAAAAACACACATTTTTCAAGTTTCTACTTTTCGGAAAGGGTAGGGGGACGATAGCTACAGCATCGAGTAAACTGCAGATAAAATCTATAGAAACTTAGAAGGGAAAAGAAATAGTCAAAGAGTAAAAAATCAATAAAATTAAAATGAGATACGTCTTCTAGGCTTAGAAGGGCAGAATAAACAGCCTCAGTTAGACATTTCTCGAATGAACACTTAAAAACTAAAAGGAAAGACAAAAACCACAGCACTTAAATATTACGCTGATACACGAGGTAATCCTTTTGCTTAGTATAGCTTTTTGCAAAACGAGCACCATCTGCCGTCGGAGTCGAAAACGCAAACTGATTACATTTTAGAAGGGAACCAAATTGATATTGCGTTCGCATACAAGACATCAAACGGGATGCTACCTTACGTCGACGATATGATGACAAAGTCCATATCCTTGAAATTCCAGCCTTTGCTGCCACTTCCTCGTTGCCACATGCCACAGCACCGTCTACAGTCTCAATAACAGGATGAGCAGCCGATATTGGTTCAACAACAAGGCATCCAACAATACATTTATCAGTTACGTATAGAAATACCTTGAAAAAATGGAAATAAAGAAGACTAAATTCTAAATTATCTAGAAGCAATTATTATAACAATGGAAAACTACGCCATATTAATTTTAGTTTCCTCGTGCCTGGTTTTGGGAACCTAATAAAGTTATAGTAGGGCTATTCTTGGTTTATTTAAGCCTAGTTTCAGGGCTATGCATGGTTCATACGAATAGTCTTACTTCCCAAAGTTGATATGGACTGCCACAGTCATTTCGAAACTGTGATTCTTTTCTACAATCAGTATTTGTCGTTAAACGATTTCATTTCTGAAACAAAAAATTGATTTCAGGCATATTTGGAACGTCACGCTTTGATTTTCTCTGAAAATTTGGTAAGGAGCAATTCTAGAAAAATTTAGGCGAAGAAAATTGTAAACATTGCAGCTTTTTGGGTACTCCAAAAATCAACTTTAGGACCCAAAATTTTGATAGGGCTAATCTTGGTTTATATAAAAGGCCTTACTAATTGCAGGAATGGTGATGATAATTTAGAAATAATTTATGGCAATGATACAGCAGTAATTTCCTGCAAAAGTTTTAGAAGAGAAATCATCCTTGGCTATGATAAACAAAACTAGAAAATAGGACAAAAACCGATAAAGGCTGTTCAATTGCAACGGTTTAGTACCAAAGTTAATAAAAAAAGAGTTTACATAATTTTCGGAAGGTAAAACAACAAAGCTAACGATTCATTTTTTTAGTATTGAGACTTCTATTAAGTTCAATCCTTGAAAAAAAAGTTAAATCACAAAAATAACAGGTGTTATTACTGATGATTTGTTATTGTTTTTTAATCATTATAATACTTTGCGCTTAAAGCTGTCTCAATGTTGAGGTTATTTGCATGATCTGAAACATATTTTTTCTCTGTCCTGTAATAAAAATCGTTCAACATTCATTAGTGAGTCACATCTCAGATTAAATACCAAACTACCAAGTACTAAAATCCAATACTTCCAACGCTTAATATTGACACCACCAGAGACATCGAAATAAGGATGTATGAATTAGGAGATTTTCTTGAAATGTCAACTCTTTTTTGAAATGAAACTCTAAATTTGTCTCAGTCTTTTGAATATTAGGCAGATTAAAGACTAGCATAAAAATATGATTTTAGCTTTGAAAAAATATGGTTTGGCTTAAAGCATTTGTATACGACAATCTAGATTTACAATGAAGATTTTAAAAGTCGCGTCAAAAAAAGACTAGACTCTCGAATGACACTGCAAGACACCAGCCCCTGTGCAAAAAGTGGGGTAACATAGCAGCAATGTTACTTGGCAGTTTTCAAATTTGTGTGCAGATTTTGTCTGAAAATACCATTTTTACGTATAAAAATACTTTTTGCTCAAAGAAAAGCTGTCAAAATACAAGTTGTGCTGCTAAAGTGTCGGCAGCTTTTGGAATTCTCTACTGGTAGCTTTGGAACTTTTCCCATAGTTTGACACCAGCGACAAAATTTTAAAGTCTTGATCAGGAGTTTTGATGAAGCATGCATCAACTCAGCTCTAAATGGGTACCTGGAGAAATCTGGCGGAAAAACACTAAATACGTCGGATGTCGGATGTCTAAATATGTCGGATTTCTTTTAAACGGCACTAAAAAAAATTTCTGAAGATTGGCTTAGGCTACTGCCATTTTTCAGATAGGGCGCGACTTTGGAAAAAATCTTTTGGGGCCTTAATTTGGAAAAATATTTTTGACTTGAATTACATCGCAAATACAAAGAACAATACCGTAATGGCTTTACTTTCTATAGTGAATTTAATAAAACTAAAGTTGATTTGTGAAAGAGAATAAAAAGTCTTTCTTTTCACCGAGCAAAGCTCGGTTCCCTGGCACTTATAACAAATTCGTTTAACAATTCAGCTCTCATGATACATAAGCAGATAGAATAGAATAGAATATATTCATTCACTACAATAGCCAGAGCTAGCATTAGCATGTCATGACAAAAATAATTTATACCTTCAAAAACACTCACAGGAAAATTTAAACAAACATTATATTAATCAAACACATATTAATCAAACATTAAATATTAGTCGCGTCAATATTATTAAAATGACGGGAAAAATATGGAACAAATGATTTGCTATATCTCTCAGTACTATAGGCTGAGCAAGTCAGTAACTGTGGACAATTCTTTTTTATTTGTCGGAGTCTAGTAACCGGTCCTTCAGTTAGGAGGCTCTCAAGGATGGGTAGTAGACGACAATGAGTTGGGGAATTCAAACAATTTAGTCCAAATCTATATGTTAAGCCATGTCTAAGACTATCAAGTGAGTCCAAATTGAGTAGTTTCAGTGCATCCTCGTAAGTTGAGTAGTTTTGTCCAAGTATAATTTTTACAGCTCTTTTTTGTATCGTCTCAAGTCTATCTGTTTGATCTTTTGTCAATCCCGGATGCAGGCATGCAGGGCATGCATACTCAAGAGAAGGTCTAACATAACTGCAGTATACAGACTTTAAAACCTCAGTTGGTGTACCAAATCTTTTTAGGTTGGAAAATGAATGTAAAAGCGATGCGCCTTTTTTAGTCAGATAGTCAACGTGTGAATTCCATCTTAAATCATCGTCCAAAAGTATCCCAAGTATTTTAACAGTTTTCTTTGTTTGCAGTATGGAATTATGAGAAGAGTGGTTGTTACCCTTTAGGAAGGAAAACATCATATAAGTTCTTAGTTTCAATGACCGTCAGTTTTACCTTTTCTAATTCAGCTTTTAAATCATGATAGATTTCGATTAAGTCAGACTGTTCAGTAGTCGGAGGGCTTAGTCGCAGTGATAAAACAGTTAAATCATCAGAAAATTTAAAACGCTCACGAATTGTTGTTAAAATACGGTTAAAAACAATAAGAAAAGAAAGCGGGCCTAATTTAGTCCCTTGTGGCGAACCACAAAAAATATTTACAAATTCAGATGGCTCATGATCAGGGAGTTGGACACAATGAGATCTTTCAAAAAGAAAACTAGCGAGCATTCGTACAACAAATGGACGGGCACCCATAGCCTTTGCTTCTTCCACAACTACATTATGATCAAGACTATCAAAAGCCTTAACTATGTCCTCAAATAATGCATCAACATAGGCCCCATTATTTTCTAAGTGCTTAAGGATAGTTTCCAACAATGCAACCAAATAATGAACAGTACTATGCCCGGATCTAAATCCAAATTGTTGGGGGTCAATATTATCATTTATGTCCTCAAATAAACAATCAAAAATAAAACTTTCAAATACTTTTGAGAGAGCTGGTGTTTTCGAAATCGGCCTCATCTCGGTAATATCTTTAGGTGCCTTGCATTTGGGGATTGGCGTTACATACGCCTGTTTAAAAATACATCGGAAAACGCCATCAATAAAACATTGGTTAAAAATTGCCGTTAAAGGAGTAGATAAAAGATCAACACACTCAATAATCAATTTAATCGATATCTCACTAGGATAACTAGATTTACAAGAATCAAGTGCCTTCAACTTTTTAGTAACTGAACAAATCTCTAGTATAGGGATATTTGAAACTGAATCATTAGGTGGTAATTTTCTTAGTTGTGGATGAATTTTACAAATTGATGCAAAAAAGTCATTAATTTCACTAGGTAACAGGGGTAACATTGGCATCTCTCACTTCAACTCTAGTTACTTTTTTGTCGATAAAGTAATACTTAGCCCTTTCCTAATTTTAGATGAGCAACAAAACGAAAATAAACACCATTATAAAGATTTATGTAAATTTGCATGTTTTTTTTCTGCAAGTGTAAGATATTCATATATTTTGACCCATCCCCCAATTTCACATCCTAAATTTTTAGGGAAGTATGAACAACTCATTTCAACCAAAATGTGTCTTTTTAGATAATAGCAGCAGAATTGTTCACTCCTCATCTGTAACTATCAGCAACTATAACCTCCTCATCTGCAACTATAGCCAGTTCACTCCTCACTGTTCACTCACTCACTGCATCACCAGTTCACTCACTCCTCAACTATATCCTGTTCACTCCTCATCTGCAACTATAACCAGAAGTCAGAATAATTACTTGTTCTCAGTTGCAACCTATTAGCTGGGCAAACGTGGCCAAATAAACGCTTGTTTGAACTACAGACAAAACGTATATTCTACAGATGCTCAATTGAACTAGTTTTAGGTAACCGAAAAAAAAATTAGTATTTGCGCTCGTATGTCTGCTTTTTCTTCCAAAAATGTTTTCATGAATAATTGCTATGAAATGCAAACTTATTCAGAATATATGATCTTTGCAAATAAATTCAAGAAGATTTGAAACAACTCATGAAATAACACAAACTTTCTTGTGATTACTTATAAATTTTGATGCGATAAAGTCTAGTAAATATTGATTGTATAATAAATATTATTTAATAAACATGACTTAATCGTTTGAATGAGTTGATAGTTTAATAAATATAGAAAAACTGTTTTCCGACATGCACCACCGCCATCATGAATAGCTTCCAGGCATACCTAATAACTGGTCCCTTTTTTAACATTATAGAATAGGTCATAGGTCTGGCCCTACTCGTGGGCCAGATACTAGATTTTTTTCATAGGTCACAATGGCCTCCTCAACTGGACACAAAGTCTCGTTAATGCGTATCTAGCAACAATGTGCAATTTTTCTTACAGGAGTCTACTATCCGGGCACATTCTTATTGACTATATAAAGTTAAGATCTGGAGAAATCATTTGGTATAGCAATGATTTTTTAACTATGGCACTGGATAAAGGCAATAGGTTTCTACCCGCCTTCAATACAACAACTGGACTTCCTCATGCAAAGGTAAGAATAGTGTTTTCTATTTAAAAAAAAAAAAAAAAAAAACTAAGGTGTACGTTTCCTGCGCAATTTTTAGTAGTTTATTTTTCTGCTCTTCAACGGGTTTTTTTCTTCAACGGTGGGGTTTGAATGGTCGAGTAAAACAATAAAAAAATTACAAAAATAAAAAGGTTTCGATTAGATCTTTCCCAACTGTTTCTACTGACCTTTCCCATTAGATATGGGTAATTCCAGATCAAAAATAAAATATTGGCGCCGAATCTATAGCTTACATATACATAGGACAAAAAATTATTTCTTTCCAGAGGAAAATGTAAACACCGTTAACTTCCAGAGTGGACAGTAGATTGTCGTCAGCTGACAAAGTGAATTAATACAGATGAGGCTATATAACAGAAGATAAAAGGTGGGAGGCACCATAAAAGCTAAATGATTATATTAGAGCAATATGATTACACATGGCCAGGGTCGTCAAACGAGGAGGGCAAAACCACTGAGGCCCACTACAAATGTATTTTAAACCGATTTTTATGTTAAAATATCAATTACTTCAACAAAACAAGGGCAAGGGGAATAAATCTGTATGCAAAGCTCAGTCTTGGCTCTCAACAGCCCTGAACACGGCATTCTCTTTGTTAACTGTTTATGTAGTTTAGATTACGCATGTATGGAATTTAGGCTACGTCCTAGCTGTATTATGATACCTCTCAATAAATATTTTGTTCGGTCGCCGATTAACATAGTTGTCATAAAAAAAAATAAAGAAAAAAAAACACGTTTCCTCATTTGAATGGCAAGTACAGCTGGCTTCGAGTGAATTGTCAGCAATATTAAAATCAATGTTTAGTTTGTCCTTTTTAAACCTAAGTATTGAACCTTTCTGCTCCCCCCCTCCTGCACAATTCTCCCTACACCAAGCATAGTTTAAATTTGGTTTCATTTTTTTCTGGTCCCTTAACCACTTAGTTACTTGTACTTGTGGCGGGAGTCAGGCGTTTCGGCCCCGCCCGGCATCCAGGATCCTGGCGACCTCTTTGGACCAGGTTTCATGATCTGCTGCCAATTGCTCTGCGAACGGGAGCCACTGTGCCGACGATCTATGTCCAAATTTCTTAAACCCACCAATGGGATCCAGGTCAGACTTGATCAGGATCCACCAGTTCTTCTTTTGCCCTCCTTGATGCCTCTTCCAAGAGCCGTAGGGCTCAACTAGAAGGATTCGACGGGGCAGGTATTCTGGTGGTCTTCGCAGGACGTGACCCAGCCATTCTAAGCGGCGCTTTTTAACGGTGGTAGCGACGTCTCTTCTAATCTTGCAGAGTTGGCGAATATCGGAGTTAGATATATGATCTTGCCGGCAAATTCAAAGTATTTGGCGTAAGCATGCATGTTCAAAAGCAGATATTGCTCTCTCGTGTTGAAATTTCACATCCATAGAGTAGGATGGTTCGGACCATGGCCGTATAGATTCGACTTTTAGTCAGAATGTAAATTTCTCGGTGGTTCCCAAGAGGCTTTCGAAGGGATGCGAAAACAAACTACGCCTTATGTATTCTTTGCTGGATGTCTAAGTGTGAAGAACCATCAGTGCAAAGTATGGAGCCTAGGTAGGTAAAGCACTCAACCCTTTCTAACTGAGTTAAGTTCACACTCAAAAATAATTGGGTCGGAAGATTCATGACCATAAATTTACTTTTCTCTGCACTTACTTTAAGTCCAATCAGACTTGAGCATTCGATAATATCATCTAGCATCTTTTGAGCATGTTCAGGGTCAGAGAGGAGTCCAATATCATCAGCGTAATCCAAGTCGGTCAAGGACAGATTTTTTCCAATTTGGGCACCATTGTGTTGCATTAGGCATTTCCTAGCACCAAGTCTATACAGTAATTAAACAGGATTGGAGAGAGAACACGGCCTTGCTTTACTCTACTTTCGACTAGGAATTCTTCAGTTTCCTCGCCATAGATTCTTTTCCGGCTTGTTGACTCTGAGTAATATGCCTGAATCAGTTCAATAAACTCTACAGCCATGCCATTGATTTCTAGGATTTTCAAAAGTTTGTGACGAGTAACGGAGTCGAAGGCCGCAGTGTAGTCGAGGAATATTAAAGCTAGAGGTAAGAGTCCCTTGATCACCCTCATGAATTTTTTTAATGTTTGCAATTCAGCTCTGCAGAAGGCTATTAAAGCACCCTAAATCTGAATACCTAAATCCTTCAGAATACTTTATTTTAGATATTAATTCTACCTGCAAGGGGGGAAAGGGGGTAGTACTCACTACATTCGTTACAAGTATCCTCTTACAAAAAATTGCTGCTAGAATATGCACTTTTTCCATGCTAAAAAAATTTGCAAATTTTTGCCTTAACTGTGGTATGAAGTGGAATGATAAACTTTTAGCTGTGAACTAATATTAGTTCCCTTTTCCAATTTTTACGGGCTTTGAGCAAATCATTGGGGCATTTTATAAGATGCTCAATTTTATCTTCAGCTAAATCTATACGATTTTCATGAACTAATCATATTTGTATAATCTTGCTGTAACTTTATCAGGATTTAGAGCCTAATAAGGTCTGCTATAGCAATGGATTTATGCACAGAAATGTGAGTTTTATAGATTATGAACAAGCGTTCAATTCTGTTGATAGAAGAGCTTTAGCAAAGGTCTTATCCTAACATGGTATACCAGACCAATACATTAAAGCGATTTGTGCTATGTACGAGAATAATACTGCTGCGATGAAGGTAGGAAATGATGTTAGCAACTGGTTTTGTATTAAATCGGGAGTTAAGCAGAGTTGTGTTCTATCCCCCTTTGTATGGATCATTTTGATGGACTTCGTCTTCAGGAGCACAGGAAAGGCAATTGGAGACCATGGAATCAAATGGAGAGGAAGAACGCTCCTGGACTTAGATTATGCTGATGATTTAAGCTGATGATTAGATGAAAGTGTGAGCAAAATGAATGAATTTTTAGAGGTTTTACGAGTTCAGGGTGCTAGAATAGGTTTGAAAATTAATGTTAAGAAGACAAATTCACTATGGCTAGGAATTGAGTGACGATGAAAAGGTGCCGTTGGGTACCGAAAAGATTGATCAGGTTGGCAGCTTCACTTACCTTGGTAGTATTATCAGTAATGACGGTGGAAGCAGTAATGATGTTAAAAGTAGAATAGCTAAGGGTCACGGTGTTTTTTCCTAGTTAAAAAAATTGGAAGAATAGGAAGATAAACCTGCAACGCAAGATTAGAATATTGGAAGCTACAGTGATGACAGTGATCAAATATGGCTCTGAAGCATGGGCGCTCCGAAAAGCGGATGAAAATTTACTAGATGTTTTCCAGAAAAATTGCCTACGGATTGTTCTGGGTACCCGGCTGACTGACCGTATTTCAAACAGTAGGTTGTACGAAAAATGTGGTCCAATCCCGCTTTCTAGGGCTATAATGAAAGAAAGGTTGAGATGGTCACGTTCAGCAGGATGACATATTGCGGAAGATTGTCCTTTTTGGCCAACCGTCTGGGGCTACACAGAAAGCATGTCGTCCTCGACTGGGGTGGAAGGATGTCATACAGAAAGATTTAAAGGAAATGGGAACTTCCGGTGAGGGTGTAAAGAGGGATGCCTTGAATAGATTAGATTGGAGGAGGAGCGTCCGTAGCTATGTTGGCCTCAGGCGGCTTAGTGCTGCAGTGAGTTATCAGTAGTAGTAGTAGTTATAAAATCAAACAAAGAAAAAGAAACAAACTGCAATAGCCGATTTTTTTAGAAATAACTTATTCCACAAAATCAGGATATTCAGGTGAAAAAAAAAACGAGCTTAGACGGCCAAATCATTTCACTACTTAAAATCACTAGGACTTACAGTGAACATATTAATGAACAATGTTCAAATTACCTTGTTTTTCTGAACGTCATCCTTAGACATTTCCGGAAAGCCAAGTTCTGCATCAACAACCTGAAGAACGTCATGAGCTTTCTTCCACAAATGGGAAGGATCACCGGGTACTATTTGAATCACATACTCGTTTCCAAACTGTCCAACAACTCGCTCGCGCTTAAACCCCTAAAAGAAGAATAAATAACTTTACTAAATTTATTTTAATAGTACTTTATTCACCTGAATTAATTCAATAGAGCAATCAAATATATACTAACTTGTCTTTGAATAATATAAAGTCAAAAAATATAAAAAAAAGATTCAATTTACTTTTTTATTAACTAGAAAATTGAGACTCTTCTTGAACTTCCAATTCCTGGCCATTGATGGCGCATAGGGCATCTACAAACGTTTCGTTCCCGGGTCTTTTTACAGTGACAGGTAGCAAACCTGTCCCTTACCTTGCGGCAGCTGGAAATAACTATTAAATACATTCATACTTGAAATATATTTAGATTCTGCTCAACAATCCTCACCCGAGCACAACTGGTCTCCGCAACTCCTACTTAAAAAATACTTGAAAAAAATCAATAAAAAATATACCCAAGTACCCAATAGTACCCTAGGTAATCGAACAAACCAGTCAGCTGGGCGGCATATGGCCCCGTATTTCCAAGCAGAGCATCAATTCATTGTGCTACCATGGGTTATCGCTAAAGCGATTATGTCGCTTATACACTACTTGTGTATGGTTTTCTTTACATACAAAAAAGATTTTCGGACAAGCCAATAAAGTAATTAGCCCTATTCTAACGTCATCTTAGTGCCAACTTAGGGGTGAAGGCCTGTCCTCACCCTTGCAAAAACTTTTATTAGTTCGCCAAAGCTCCTGTAGCAAAAACTGCTACCAAATTTCCACCACAGATGTCCCTTATTTAATACACAATATTGACAATTTATATTACGCATAGTAAAGTTGCTATAATGAAGATTAAATAAAAAAAACAAGTTTTTCGAAATGGGAATAAGGAGCGACATTAAAACTTGAAACGAACAGAAAGTACTCCGTATATGAAAGGGGCTTTTCCTCCTCGACACCCTGCTCTTTACGCTAAAGTTTTTTATTGTTTTAAAAAGTACAGTTGCGAGAAAGAATCTAACTTTAGCACAAGGTGCGGGGTGTCGAGGAGGAAAAGCCCCTTTCATATACTGAGTAATTTCTGTTCGTTTTTAAGTTTTAATGTCGCTCCTTACTTTCATTTCAAAAAACTTGTTTTTTTTTATTTAATTTCTGAAAGTTTTTGAATTAATGCATGTCTGATTTTGGCTCTCCGTACATAAATTATTAAAATGAAATTTGCCTATTAATTCTTTTTTTGGCTAAATGGCTTTCTCTTAGTTTTGATCAGACGATTTCGAGAAATAAGGGGTGGGGAAGGAGGCCAAGTTGCCCTCCAATTTTTCGGTTACTTAAAAAGGCAACAAGAACTTTTAATTTTTAACTGACGTTTTTATTAGTAAAAAATATACGTAACTTAAGAATTAACTTACGTAACAAACTTTTATATTCTTATATTTTTTATTATATATATATATATATATATATATATATATATATATATATATATATATATATATATATATATATATATATATATATATATATATATATATATATATATATATATATATATATATATATATATATATATAGGGGGTTTGTCCCCTCGTTAATACCTCGCTCTTCATACTAAATCTGAAGTTTTGTCCCAATTCTTTAAGAATAACCCCTGAATCAGAAAGGCCGTAGAATAAATAGTTGACATAACTAAAAATAATTTAGCATAAAGAGCGAAGTATTTATCTCCTCCTAAATACCTCGCTCTTTATGCTAAAGTATTTTTAGAAGCCCTCATATGCGTAATAATCTCTGTTCATTTTAAGTTTTAATGCTTCTACTTACTTTGAATTGAAAAAAACTTTTTCATGTTTATATTTCATTGTTTTTTTTAATAGTAATGCTAGAAAATCCTGCGAGCTTTTCATTGAATTTCTCTTTCCCCATGAAATATTCCTCCAAGGAAAGATCCTCCCATGTAGCCCCCTCCCCTGAAGCCCACACCCAAACCAAAAAAAAAACCCTGAAAATGTCGGTACACTTCCCAATAACCATTACTGTATGTAAACATTGGTCAAAGCTTGTAACTTGCAGCCCCTCCCCCAGGGACTGTGGGGGGTAAGTCATCCCCAAAGACATAGTTACAATGGTTTTCGACTATATGGAACAAAATGGCTATCTCAAAATTTTGATCCGTTGACTTTAGGAAAAAATGAGCGTGGGAGGGGGCCTAGGTGCACTCCAATTTTTTGGTCAGTTAAAAAGGGCACTAGAACTTTTCATTTCCGTGAATGAGCCCTCTTGCAACACTCTAGGACCACTTGGTTGATACGATGACCCCTGGAAAAAAAAACAAAAAAAAAAACAAACAAACAAATAAACACGTACCCGTGATTTGTCTTCTGGCAAAAAATACGAAATCCCACATTTTTGTAGATTGGACCTTGAAATTTTTCTATAGGGTTCTCTGATACGCTGAATGCGATGGTGTGATATTTGTTAAGATTCTATGACTTTTAGGGGGTGTTTCGCCCTATTTTCCAAAATAAGGCAAATTTTCTCAGGCTCGTAACTTTTGATGACAAAGACTAAATTTGATGAAACTTATATATTTAAAATCAGCATAAAAATCCGATTCTTTTGATATATCTTTTAGCATCGAAATTCCGTTTTTTAGAGTTTCGTTTACTATTGAGCCGGGTCGCTCCTTACTACAGTTCGTTACCACGAACTGTTTGACTATATTTGGTAACAGTGCCGAAATAGTTACATAAACCGAATTTTAGTTTTTCTTTGTTTTTAATTTTTTTCCTCTTAGCAACATAATTGCTCTTAAGCCCAAGAAATCAAATAGTGTAATCAACAGTGAGAGATTCAGTAGAACCGCATAACCACCTGGCTTCAAAAAATGTAAACAAATAACAATAAGTTTCACACTCTGTAGAGTAGCGAAAAAGTGACATCTTCGATCCATCTCAGATAGGATGTCCAAAGAATATTGTATACAATTGATGAGTCATACCCTAATGGTCATCATTTTGACTGCAATGATTACCTCAATTCAATTCTGGATCCTGTCCCAAAAATCCTGGATCCATCACAAGCCACGAAATCAGATTTATAGGGCTAAATATCCAACAATACCACTACACACACAGTGACATTCGTTAGAACTAACCTTAAAAACAAAATTACCAATATATGACAATAGTAACGAAGTAGTTACATAGCTTATTTGTAAATATGGAATAACAGTCCATGGCCCCCTATCTCAAATTGTGACAACACTCGAGAATAATTGTCTTGGTACTTATAAAAAGGACGTAGATACAGCAATGTCCTTTCAAATAAGCCCGTAAACAGCTTTTTATGACTTTCCAATGCCCTGATGGAGGAGAAAAAAAGAGAAGAAGAGGAGGCAAGAAAAAAACGAGACATCAGTGCTACCTATGCAAATGATTTTCCTTGTTATTCGAGGTGGGGGCTATAAGATTCCTGAATGGGATTTTCGGCAATGACAATTTTCCTATCGGTTCGATCCGACACCATTTTCGAGGGGCTTCACATTATTTTTCAAAATTCCCATAAATTTGTTTTTGCAACAAACTTACACTATTAAGACAGATAAAAATAGTAGTCCGTTGATTATTAGTTAAAATCAGGTAGTTGCGGGCATCAAGCCATGGCTAATTGTAGGAAAAGCCAAGACAGATAGTCCAGGTTAGGGGCAAATCTGGCATAAGCCCGTTTTAAGATTGCACAAAAATGATTTCATTTCACTTGTTGATAGATTAGTCTATCATCTATCCGTCCATATATCATTCCTAGGGCAAAACTAAGGTAGATTGTCATAGAACTAATGGATGAAAGATCAGATTGATTTTGGGTTGACATGTGACGGACAATGTCCACTGGACTTGTATGCAAAACGGGGAACTGAATTTGCTTGGACTCACAGGCAAACAAGTGACCTAAACCTAATGGGCTTGGCCGCTTGTATAAAGTTACCATGTCTGAATCAGTTACAAATGACAATTTTTTCTCACTAGAAACTTTTTTTTAACGCGTTTTTTAATGTTTTGCCAGGAAACTGACACTACTGTGTCCTGTGTTAATCTCTGGCTGCTTTGTGTTGTGGCATGCTGTTAGTAGCAGTAGTACTCTTAAAAACTGGGATGAAATATAAAATCAGATTATGTGGAACATCTAGAAGTCAAGATCTCTCTGAAATCATAGGAAAATAACTTTAAAAGACTCATATAACATGCCTTAAATAGTGTGTTAAGAGTAACAATCATACCTAAACACAAGGGGGAAGTGTCACCCTGAAATTGTTTGAAAGAACCCCCTTAGTAGTTGAATGGTGAAGCTTTTGGTAGAAAAATAAAAAAAATTTCAGTATCTCTATATTTCATACCTTAGCTTGGTAATACGGGAAATTAATCCGGGGGTAATACGGGAGTTAATCTGATTACTTACTTTTATATTCATATGTATATGTATATATACATATATATATATATATATATATATATATATATATATATATATATATATATATATATATATATATATATATATATTCATATGTATGTATATATATATATATATATATATATATATATATATATATATATATATATACATATATATATATATACATATATATATATATATATACATATATATATATATACATATATATATATATATATATATATATATATATATATATATATATATATATATATATATATATATATATATATAACGAAAAGAGAAACCACCAATGCAACAGCACAAACACATTAAAAAAAAAAAAGGAAGACAGAAGGAGAAAAGGAAGACTGTTTTCCTAAATTATTGATTAATATAGACCAGCACTTGAATGACAGATTACCGAAGATTGTCCTTTTTGGCCAACCGTCTGGGGCTACACGGAAAGCAGGTCGTCCTTGTCTGGGTTGGGAGGATGTCATAAATAAGGATTTAAAGGAAATGGGAACTTCCTGGGAGGGTGTAAAGAGGGAGGCTTTAAATAGATTAGGTTGGAGGAGGAGCGTGCGTAGCTGTGTTGGCCTCAGGCGGCTTGGTGCTGCAGTGAGTTATTATTATTAGTAGTAGTAGTAGTAGCACTTGAATGAGGCCTTAACCCTACTCATCCATACAATCACATAGGTCAAACAGCATAGCCATACACAATCAACCTTAAAGAATAATCCACATGGACAGGCAGTCATGTCGTCAATAAGTATAAGTCGTCATTTACCAAACAATAAAAACAGTAAAGACAAATAATTCAGAGGCAACAACCCAACACAAGGGCTCATCAGGAGAATACACACTTGCCTATTGGGTTTCGGCACTTTAAATTCTTAATTCTCCTCGCAATTTCCTATAATATATAATTTCTTTCAGCTTGACGCATATTTTTCCCGCTATCTGGTTCAGCAATAAACAGTACACATGATATGCTAATTGGTAATTTTTGTCTTGACTAATATAACTTGCTTATGGTAGTTATTTGACATCTGGTCTTACCAGACCATTCTATTTTATAATGAAGTTACTTAAGGTTTATGTTTACCATGTATGTTTTTGGCCGTTTTTAAATACACCGAGTACGGTCGACTCATATACCGTAATGAAATCTCCTTACATTGTACCTGTTACACATAGATGCTAAATTAGAAAGAATTTCATTGGTTGACTTGGTTGACTTCGTCCTATATTCTACTTTTTGCCAATAAACTACGCAGGGTGAAACCAATAGAAGTTGATAAAAGTTGAAAAAAGTGGTTCCATAGCGTAATAATTCGGATGGGGCCGATCAAGATATAAACGTCAAGTTGTGTTTTTCTTGCAAGAAGACAAGAACTAAGAAATAAAAACACTCTAATACAAAAATATTCTAAAAAAGAAACTTACCGTGTATTTCAGCAGAATCTCTAGTGATTCTGGCATACTATTATTCCTATTCAAGTCACAACTGTTTATTCTACCACTGTCATATAAACCTCTAACACTGAAAAAAAAAATTATATTATCAGCAAATAACTGAAATCTGTAATTAGTGTTTAGTGAAAAACCATAAAGATCATAACATTGCCATCATAATCATCAGCATAACAGATTAAAATACTATCGCCACTTGCATAGCTGCGTTATCCAACAGAACTAAAGAAATTAAAAACAAATTTAAATTAAGCTTAACTTTAGTTATTTCAATTTTATTTCCTTCTATTTACCACAGTACAAACAAAAAAGTAAAGCAAAGTGGAATTAAAGCATAAGTAGAAAAAGGGCTAGAAATATAAAAATGCCTCTTATTTTCTTTGGGCAAAATTAAGTTTGTTTTTTTTTATCTTCATTCGAATGTAAAGCAAAACAAGATAGAATAGTAATAATAATTTATTTATCACCCACTTCACAAAACAGAGGTTAAGTGGAGTAAAATACAAAAGAAAAACAGCAAAAGTAATACAAAAGAAACAAATTTAATCACATACAAAAAAAAAGACGGATAAGGCGATGAAAACATCCTAGCCTATAAAGCGCTTCAATAGCTAGCTTCGCAGATAATTTTTCGAAAGCACCACTAATATCTGTCGCACAATACTTTTTATCCAGTTTTGTATCAAACAGTTCGTGGTAACGAACTGTAGTAAGGAGCGATCCGGCTCAATAGTAACCAAAACTCTAAAAAATTGAATTTTGATATCAATAGCTACATCAAAAGAATCGCATTTTAATGCTGATCTTAAATATATAAGTTTCATCAAGTTTAGTCTTACCCATCAAAAGTTACGAGCCTGAGAAAATTTGCCTTATTTAGGAAAATAGGGGGAAACACCCCCTAAAAGTCGTAGGATCTTAACGAAAATGACACCATCAGATTCAGCGTCTCAGAGAACCCTACTGTAGAAGTTTCAAGCTCCTATCTACAAAAATGTGGAATTTTGTATTTTTTGCCAGAAGACAAATCACGGGTGCGTGTTTATTTGTTTGTTTTTTTTTTTTTTTTTCCAGGGGTCATCGTATCGACCAAGTGGTCCTAGAATGTCGCAAGAGGGCTCATTTTAACGGAAATGAAAAGTTCTAGTGCCCTTTTTAAGTGACCAAAAAAATTGGAGGGCATCTAGGCCCCCTCCCATGCTCATTTTTTTCCTAAAGTCGACGGATAAAAATTTTGAGATAGCCATTTTGTTCAGCATAGTCGAAAACCATAAAAAATTATGTCTTTGGGATGACTTACCTCCCCACAGTCCCTGGGGGAGGGGCTACAAGTTACAAAATTTGACTAGTGCTTACATATAGTAATGGTTATTGGGAAGTGTGTAGGCGTTTTCAGTAGGTTTTTTTGGTTGGGGGAGGGGTTGAGAATAGGGGGATAGGCTAGGGGAGCTTTCCATCGAGGAATTTGTCATGGTAGAAGAAAATTTCCATGAAGGGAGCGCAGGATTTACTAGCATTATTAAAAAAAAAACAATGAAAAAAGAAATATGAAAAAGTTTTTTTCAGCTGGAAGTAAAGAGCAGCATTAAAACTTAAAACGAACAGAAATTATTACCCATATGAGGGGATCACCTCCTTCTAATACCCCGCTCTTTACGCTGAAGTATTTTTAGTAATTTCAACTATTTATTTTACGGCTTTGGTGATTCAGGGGTTATCAAACAGTTCGTGGTAACGAACTGTAGTAAGGAGCGATCCGGCTCAATAGTAACCAAAACTCTAAAAAATTGAATTTTGATATCAATAGCTACATCAAAAGAATCGCATTTTATTGCTGATTTTAAATATATAAGTTTCATCAAGTTTAGTCTTAGCCATCAAAAGTTACGAGCCTGAGAAAATTTGCCTTATTTAGGAAAATAGGGGGAAACACCCCCTAAAAGTCGTAGGATCTTAACGAAAATGACACCATCAGATTCAGCGTATCAGAGAACCCTACTGTAGAAGTTTCAAGCTCCTATCTACAAAAATGTGGAATTTTGCATTTTTTGCCCGAAGACAAATCACGGGTGCGTGTTTATTTGTTTGTTTTTTTTTTTTTTTTTTTTTTTTTTTTCCCCAGGGGTCATCGTATCGACCAAGTGGTCCTAGAATGTCGCAAGAGGGCTCATTCTAACGGAAATGAAAAGTTCTAGTGCCCTTTTTAAGTGACCAAAAAAATTGGAGGGCATCTAGGCCCCCTCCCACGCTCATTTTTTTCCCAAAGTCAACGGATCAAAATTTTGAGATAGCCATTTTGTTTAGCATAGTCGAAAATCATAATAACTATGTTTTTGGGGATGACTTGCTCCCCCACAGCCCCTGGGGGAGGGGTTGCAAGTTACAAACTTCAACCAGTGTTTACATATAATAATGGTTATTGGAAAGTGTACAGACGTTTTCAGGGGGATTTTTTTGGTTTTGGGGGTAAGGTTGAGGGAGGGGGCTATGTGGGAGGATCTTTCCTTGGAGAAATATGCCATGGGGGAAGAAAATTCAATGAAAAGGGCGCAGGACGAATCTGGTCACGTTAGAAAAAAATGTCAAATTAAGAGCTTAATATACAATGCTGGGTGTTCGGAGCCTCTCTATTATGGAGTATAATTTGAAAATAACACAACTATACGAGCGATAAAACATGTATACCACAACCATAACTCAACTAACGAAAGAACTGCTAAGAGATAACACAACTATAAAGCGAAAACAGGTGAAAACTAACGGGAAAATAAACGAACTAAGAGGTGGAAGGGGCCCAGAGAAAAAATATAATCCTTTTTCAATTTTGAGCCTAACTTCCGCAAAGGAGTAAAAATGTCAGAAGCCCCGAAATACCGAATTATTTTCTTTTCAAACACTTCGTGGTAAGGAACTGTAGCAAGGGGCGACCCGGCTCAATAGTAAACGAAACTCTAAAAAACGGAATTTTGATGCTAAAAGATACATCAAAAGATTCGAATTTTTACGCTGATTCTAAATATTAAGTTTCAATTAATTTAGTCTTTGTCATCAAAAGTTACGAGCCTGAGAAAATTTGCCCTATTTTGGAAAAAAGGGGGAAACATCCATTAAAAGTCACAGAATCATAACGAAAATCACACTATCGCATTCGGTATATCAGAGAACTCTATAGCAAAAATTTCAAGCTCCTATCTAAAAAATGTGGAATTTTGTATTTTTTGCCAGAAGACAAATCACGGGTGCGTGTTTATTTATTTGTTTGTTTTTTTTTTGTTTTTTTCCCAGGGGTCATCTTATCGACCAAGTGGTCCTAGGATGTCGCGAGAGGGCTCATTCTAACGGAAATGAAAAGTTCTAGTGCCCTTTTTAAGTGACCAAAAAATTGGAGGGCAAATAGGCCCCCTCCCATGCTCATTTTTTTCCAAAAGTCAACAGATTAAAATTTTAAGATAGCCGTTTTGTTCAACATAGTCGAAAACCATAATAACTATGTCTTTGGGAATGACTTACTCCCCCACAATCCCTGAGGGAGGGGCTGCAAGTTACAAACTTTGACCAGTGTTTACATATAGTAATGGTTATTGGGAAGTGTACAGACGTTTTCATGGGGATTTTTTGGTTTGGGGGGTGGGGTTGATGGGAGAGGGCTTTGTGGGAGGATCTTTCCTTTGAGGAATATGTCACGGGGGAAGAAAAATTCAATGAAAAGGGCGCAGGATTTTCTAGCATTACTATAAAAAAAAACAATGAAAAAATAAACATGAAAACGTTTTTTCAAATGAAAGTAAGGAATAGCATTGAAATTTAAAACGAACAGAGATTATTACGCATATGAGGGGTTCTAAAAATACTTTAGCATAAAGAGCGAGGTATTTAGGAGGAGATAGATACCTCGCTCTTGATGCTAAAATATTTTTAGTGATTTCAACTATTTATTCTACGGCCTTTTTGATTCAGGGGTCATTCTTAAAGAATTGGGACAAAACTTACGATTTAGTGTAAAGAGCGAGGTATTAACGAGGGTACAAACCCCCTCGTACACATAATAAAAATATAAGAATATAAAAGTTTGTTACGTAAGTTAATTCTTAAGTTACGTATATTTTTTACTAATAAAAACGTTCGTTGAATATTAAAAGTTCTAGTAGCCTTTCTAAGTAACCGAAAAATTGGAGGGCAGCTAGGCCTCCTTCCCCACCCCTTATTTCTCAAAATCGTCTGATCAAAACTAAGAGAAAGCCATTTAGCCAAAAAAAAATTAATATACTAATTTCATTTCAATAATTTATGTGCGGAGAGCCAAAATCAAACATGCATTAATTCAAAAACGTTCAGAAATTAAATAAAAAAAACTAGTTTTTTTAACTGAAAGTAAGGAGCGACATTAAAACTTAAAACGAACAGAAATTACTCCGTATATGAAATGGGTTGTCCCCTCCGCAGTCCCACGCTCTTTACGCTAAAGTTTTTAATTGTTTTAAAAAGTAGAATTGTGGCAAAGAGTCAAACTTTAGCGTAAAGAGCGAGGGACTGCGGAGGGGACAACCCATTTCATATACGGAGTAATTTCTGTTCGTTTTAAGTTTTAATGTCGCTCCTTACTTTCAGTTAAAAAAACTAGTTTTTTTTATTTAATTCCGGTAAGAACGAGGTAGATATAAAAGAAATTTGCAAAACCGGTAATAATTTATGCGAATACGTTTTAGATCACCAGTCAACAGAAGTGGCCTAATACCAGAACAGAAGAGCACAGAATGATCACAAAAATTTGAGTAAAGCCGAGTTAGCGCTCTCCTCCTATAGTGTCCACGATTTGCTACAATCTTAGAGTAACCGAGCCTCAGCTTATCACTAATATCTTTGACAGCACGAGACCGAAGAGCATTCATAGAATCGCATACTGTTATACCAAGCCAACGAAACGATTTAACACGAGGAATACTAAAACCATCGCAGTATAGTGATTCTGAACAATTATTAACGTTGAAAACAAGAAACTCGCACTTGTCAATATTTAGGTACAGGCCGATATCGCGGAAAGCAGAAGTAACTGACTTCACTGAACGGACAAGACCAGACTCAGTTTGACTAATCAGAAGAAGGTCATCCGCATAAGCCAGATATGAGATATCAGATGATCCTAGTAGGCACGTAGTCGATATTTTTGATAATACATTTTCAATACAAGCATTAAAAATATACGGCGAAAGAACTCCCCCTTGTCTTACACCGCAACGAACAGGGATATGACCAAAATAAGAATTATATAATGACTTAAGGCGAAGGTAAGAATGGGAGTACCAAAAACGAAGCACGTGAATTACCGACGGATTTACTCCTCTCTGGCATAATGCTGTCCATGCTTGAGTATGACAAATACTGTCAAATGCTTTAGACAAGTCTAGGGTTGCGAAATGAAGTACGCGACGAGTGCGATGGGCATCTTTTAATAAAGAAGTCAAAGCACGGTCAGCATGCTGACAGCCTAACCCAGATCTAAAACCAAATTGATTATTATCATTTAGAGCCAGCTTAGTGATATAAGGTAGTAGGAGGTGTTCAAAAAGCTTGCTAAGAGTACAAGCTACCGTTATCGGCCTATAAGAACTACAAGAAACCGGATCTTTTCCTTTTTTTAGATGAAATTTTTGAATAGATGAAATACGGGTTTTTTCTTTCTTTTTTTTCAGTCTTGGTTCTCAACGGCCCTGAATACAGCTTACTCGTTGCTTATTATTTATGTAATTCAGATTACACAGCCCACATTGCATCAACAAAACGCTCAAATACTATTTAATTCAGTGACCGATTACCACTAAGAATTTTATTACTTTGTTATCATAAATAAATAAAAAAAAACTAAGGTTAAGGCACTTAGTTTAAGCTTGTGCTAAATGCTTTAGCGCTTGATACAAGCTCAGTGGTGTTTGGTGGTTATGGTGTTTACGGTAAACCAGCACTTAGTTTAAGCTTAGTTTAAGCTTCAGCACTTGATACAAGCTCAGTGGTGTTTGGTGGTTATGGTGTTTATAGGTAAACCATCATAACAGATGATTTACTAAAGTGCCAGCTGTGTTTTACGTAAAATGCACTCATGTTTAAATAAAACATTTTATTAACAATTTAATTTAAAGAAAAGTTGTAGATAACTTCGAAGACCACACTGCCTTTCTATGATAAAAGTATAACAGTTCAAAATAGGGATGAAACCTTTTAATCGAGAGTGAACAGATACATTTTTTTTTTAACTGGATATTTAGAACCCATACACAGTGTTCATCATCAGCAGTAAAACTGGAGTTGTAACTAAAATGTTATAACTAAACTGAAATGTAAAAGTAAAACAGTAAGTTGTAACCAAAAATGAGAACCTTGGGAAGTGGATTCGGGTGGGAAACCCACAACATTAAAGGATACAAGGAAAATTTGCAAAAATTTCCAGTTTATGAATAACTATGGATAATTTTTTTTTATTTTACAGCTTCGCGTTGTCTTTTTTTTTTTTTTTTTTTTTTTTTAAGTTAGAAGTTCGAAATTTCTTGTTTTGCATTCGTTAAATTTCTTATTTTGCATCTGAAAGTCCCGTTAATGTTCATTATATTTTACAGTAAACCACGTATCTTCGAGAATTGGAAGAGAAAAAATATCGTTATTTAAACATTATGTTTCAGCAAGCTAACAGAAAATTATTAGTATGAAATGATACAGCCGAAAGAAACCCTTTATTACTCGTTACCCAGATATTTTCACTGATATAACTTAGTTTTTGAAATACCAAACCAAATTTTACTATTTAAGAAAATTAAACAACCTATCAAGACTGACCGTCTTCACTCCTATTCTTCATAGCAAGATAAAAACATTAGAATCGATTTTAGGAAGAACAAAATGACATGCACTCAAAAAAACAAGTAATTAATTTCAATAACATAATTAATCAATCAATTAACAAGTACTTAATTTCTTACCACAGTGATATACAGCAGTGACTTGTACAGGAGACCATGAAATTCAATTAGCTAATCATGACTATTAGATATGCAGAACGTGGTTATTCTTTTTTTTTTTCTTCAATCAGTGCATGGTGAATGACTTTTCTTCCTTTTTTTATTCTTTTTGTCTCTTATTTTAGCAATTTTGTAACGTTTTCGTCTATTTTTCATTATTTTTGTAAGAATTCAAACAAATAAATAACAACTTACTCATTAATTATGATTAATCTGGCCTTTTGGATTTCTTAAAATCCTGGCGGTCAACTGTTGAAAATAATTTGACAGCTTACGAACTAGAGGAGTATCCAGAGATCCTATCAAATCCAAAAATACCAGAACAATCCAGTATCCATAACCAGTACCTAAACTACATAAAATTAGCATGCTACTTTTTTTGATCTTTTGGTGTGCCCTAATTAATCTGGTTATTAGATTTTTTGGTCTGTTACCCACAGTCAAAATAAAACACCAACTTTTCAGAATTTTTTTGAAGTGCTTTTGGTGGTGGACTGGAGACATCTATTTTGGGCAAATTAAAATGCAACAGCAATATTTTTTATACGGAATTTGTCGATTACAAAATGTTTAGTCGTGAACATTTTTCGAAGGCGAATGTTTCGGGATCAGTTTTGAGGTTTAACACTCAAAAATTCTGGAAACTACTTTAAAACAATCTAAAATACTTACGTCATTCCTAAGTGCAGACTTCTTTACCTTATCCCTCCCCCATGGAAAAATTTATTGCCCAGATTAAAATTACTCACTGTATTTTTAATAGCACGATCCTATTCTTCTTAGTAATGAAACGACAAACTGTAAACAAGCGGAGGGATGAAAGGTAGCGCTATGGAAAATACAATGAGTATATATAGTTAGGGCTATACGTTTGTACAGCCCAACTTATTAGATGATTTGCCCCCAACCACACATTTCACTACCGGCCGAAGGCACTGAATCAGTAGATCGGTACCTGCACCATGCAGACCATTGATCAGCATGCGAAAAAAGTAAAGCAAGTATACGTTTGCGGGGTTAGGAAGGGGGTTAAGGTGAAGCAGTCCGTATTAAGGAATGATACAAGTAATTATTTTAGAATGTTTTAAAACACTTTCCAGAATTTTAGAGTGTTAACCACCGAACTGATACCAATGTTTCTTGAATTTCAGTACGCTATAAGTCAAACAATATTTAAAGTCAAAGTCGTACTTTCACCAGTTGATAGCTATATATTTTGCCCTACTATCTTTGTGTACAAAATGCTTACCCGTTTAATGAAGAGTTAGTGGCTTGGTCTAATTTCTGATGATCCTGGAAGCCATCGCCATTTGTTAAAAAATAATTTGATAGCTTTCTTGGAGATCTACGAATAGGAGGAGTATCCGCAGATCGTATCAAGTTCTCTTCCATTTTCAAAAGGTGCTTTCTTGGTGAAGATCGAAACCTGGTTGGAGTGGGGCGCGTAAGTTTAGGTGTTTTTTCATCAAATAGCCGTGCCATTGCAAATTCAACGTCTGCAACATTTGTCTTGACATCCTGTTCAAAAATTGGAATGTCTCTGAGGCCGTGCGATTTTTCAGGCGTTTTATCAACTGTTATGTATTTCAGCCTGAAAACAAGATAGTATCTATGGTGAGTCTTATAGAGCAGAATATGGTTATTCATTACAATAGCTTTGAGCCAACATAAGCATTTCATTATAGATAAAAATGGATGATTGAGTGAAATAAAAAATGAATAAGAATGTATAGCTGTGTTTTCCTCAGGCGCCTTGGTGCTGTAATGTGTTTTTAGTAGTAGGGAATAGTTCAAGGAGCTATAAAATCAGCAACAACAAAAATCCAAAGTAACACAACTACTTCACGATCAATACAATAATATTTAAGGAAAACGTCAAATAAGGCCTTATCCAGGAAGGGGAGGGGAGGGTAAGGAGGTTTAACCACCTCACCCCCTAAAAAATGTCTGAGTCGTAAAAAAATAAAAATAGATAAAAACAAATCTTTCATGCGTTTTTTTTTTATTTTGTGTACCCCCCCCCCAAACAAAAATCCTGGATACAGCCTTGACATCAAGCAATAAAAGCAACAGTTAAGGGACGAATAAAATCCGCAGACTGAAATCTAGATACATTTCTGTTGCTGTATTGAAATTTTCTTGAATTGGACATTCTTTCCAGTTAGTCTACTATGGTACTTAATTTCGAAGTTGTCTTGGAAAAATCTGATGCTGAAAGCCACGCCAGGCATTTCTGTCCGAATCCCACGGTAACCTTACGTATGTCGTCTTATAATCAGAAAAGTAAGGACAAAGAACGATTTTTAAAGTAATTTTTTAATATTCTTATTGTTAGACGTGAAAAATTAATTTTAATTACGAGGCTGAATTTGAGGTGACAGATTTAGGCCAAAAGAGACAAATAAATAATCCTTAAACTATTTTTTGGAATACTATATATTTAGCTCAAGTGAAGGATTTGTACAAAAAAAAATACACGATTCAAATATTTTAGATACACGATAATTAAATCTAAGATCAGAGTCCAACTATACACATAAGAGCTTCACAGTCTTTACTCAGTTCGAAGTCAGTAAAGTGAATTGCATTGGGTTTGAGGAAGGATTTTACAGGATGGAACTTTTATTTACTTTTTAAAGTAAGCTTCACCATAATGGTCGTCTTTCAGCGTCTAAAGTAAGAAGTCAAACTTGAATTCTGTAGAAATGGCACTAACATGTCTTAAACTTAAAATAGTTAAGTCATCTGCAAAAGTAAAAAGAGTTTAGTAATTACTCATAAAACTATAAAAACAATCACAAAGCACAAGAGACTTAATTTAGTTCCATCAGCACACCAACAAACGCTGCTAGCGAAATCGTTTTTTCCTCTTTATGAAATATTTACTAGTTTTTTTAAAGTACAGGGTAAAGCTGACCCGTTTCTGACCCACAAACTGTAATAGCAGCGAAAGCGTAGAGACAGCGAAGTTTGACAGTGCAGAATTGTAGATACCTAATAAACTACCTTTTAAACCCCCTCCAAAAGAAACTAGAATTCACAAGCCATCCAGCCTAGGTTGGAAACCTTAGGCGAGTTCCTTTCTATTCTCATCTTCTTCTTCTTCGTCTAAAAAACCTCATATTTTCTCAAGAACAAAGGTCACAGATGTATCTTTTTTTCTTATTTTGTTTTCTTACAGGGTGATTGCATCTAACCACCACGTTGTATATGATGAATATAAGCATTGATTTAATCTACATACTATTCATACTCTTCAGAAGCCCCGGTTTATCTAAATACCTGTTGAGGATACCTGTTCGCCCCCCTGTTTGCCTTACTTGTTTCTACTTATGCTTTGTTGACAATCCTTCTAGTTAGGATTGGGAACCAATAATAAAATTACTAAAGAATAGGAAATTATGGAGAGCAGGCAACAAAGCAGGTGTGCACATGGGACCAAACCTTAGCACCAGAGGGATATCAGACGATTGTAAAAGGGAGAAGCTTAAAACAGTAAAACATGCACGCTCTTACGCAAAAATTTTCCAAATTGCCAAGAGAGAATGGGATCTTGAGACTACCCCATAAGAAGTACTTAACATATTGAAAACTGAAAACTTACTTCAATTTGGAGTTTTTAGTGAAACCATCAACAATAGATCCTGGAGTAGAGGAGGGAGAGGCCTTCGTCTTGAAAAACCTCTTTTCACCAGGTGAATCATCAACATTCATTTTACTTGACTTTCGAACGACAATATAGGTTTGCAAATCAATGTTGGTCTTCTTTGGATGTTTTTCTTCAATCTGTGGTGATTTTTTCTTAGGTGGAACAAACTTTTTGATGCTATGGCTTACACCACGGTTAACCCCAACCTTGGCTTTCTTACTAGGGGGATGGTGTTTATATGAAGAAGAAGAACTGCGGGAACGATTTGTTTCTAAGCTTCTAGATCGTTTTCTTTTGAATCGGTTCAACTTTTCATCAAGAATCTTTTGAATCACTGATGGTGAAATTGGGTTCTGCTGCACTTTATAGAATGTGCTTGAAACAGGAGTAAATAATTTTTTTGGTGAGTCCTGCAAAACTTTTCTAGTTGCAGAGGTAGATATTGGAGTGAGTGGATTAGCCTGTGGAGCCCTAGGTGAACGTCTTGGAGTTAAGCTCAGATGTTCAATAGTTCGAGTTTTACAGGATTCAGCAAATTCTTCTTCTGAATTATCAACAATGCTGTTCGAGGAGGCTGGAGAATAGAACGCACTTGGTGTTTTAGAGACTGGCGAAACTGGCTTCATCTTTAAGTTATTTTTAGATATTTGGTCATGTTTGAGAAGTTCTACTTTGTTGGGTGAAACATCTCTAATCTGTGTTTGATTGATGTGGTAAAACCTGGGTACTGGACGGCGTGGGATGGCTTCTGGTACAGTCTTGGCTATTTCTGGAGAGTTACAAGTGTCATCAGTAGTTTCAACAGGCGATTTCAAACTCGTTCCTAATTCAGCTAACTTGTCACTCTTTGCTGGAGATTTGTAATCCCGGCAATCTTGCCATGGAAATGTTGCCTCACATGATTCAAATACTTTAAATATGGGAAGCTCCAGCTCCATCTGGAAGAAAAAGGGAAACATTTAAATGAATTAGAATCAGAATTTATGCTTTTTTTAATGTTTTAGCTTTTCGTTTTATATTTCAGGGTTGAAGGAACGAATAGTTTGTTCCTATTAAATTGTCCTATATGTTGCCATATAGCAACTCAAGTGAAATAGGTCTTCATGTCTGATAATATTAATTATACTTGTTCCTATTTTTGCCTGGTATAATTTGGTTCTGAATCTTGGTGAACGAGTTATTTGGTGATTATATTTGCCAGCCTCAAAGCTACAAAAATGAAATAGTCCCAAAGCATAACATTCGTTTTAAAATACAAACATCTTCCACTGAGTGTTTCCATTTAGTAAACGGAGCCACTTAACTGTGGAAACACAAAAAGCGTTAAATGACACTTTCCAAGATGTTCAGGAGAAGCAAAAACATGTTTTGGAAAATATGCCTCCATATCTCTCTCAACCTCCAACCATGCCTTCTTGACCAATCTCATGGTAGGACTTACATGAAAATCCTTGTGGCTGTGAATAGTCGTGTATTTTATGCATTTTGGTCTGCAAAACTGGTCGCAATTCGGTTATGGCAGGTTTTGAATGGACTCTAAAATCGAGAATATTTCGAGAACATATTTCGGGATAAGTGGATTCTACTTACAAAAATCGATTGGGCGTGCCTGATTTTAGTAGCATCGATACATAGTTCATTTTTGACTGATGTCACATAACAAGTTTTATATTTCCACAGCCGTACTGTAACAACACATTTTCCTCCAAAAGTGTCAGCGGAAACTTTTTTTGAGGAGGGCAAAGAAGCTTTTAAAACGTTCTGACTGGGGCGAGGATTGAAAAAGAGAGGTTTCTATGCGAAGAAAACACCACCCAACCCCACAAAAAAATTTGGTCCTCTATGGGTTCTTGTCAAGTACCTTGTTATATCTTGCTAAGGAATAAGGGAAGAGGGGTAAATTTTGCATCATCATAGCTGAAAACCACTTTCTTAATAATAAAAATTAAACTGCGGAGATGGATAGATATCAGTATGTTTTTGAGGTTCTGGATAAACATACACTGACACAGAGACGTAAACAGTACAACATTTGAAATGTGTACTCCTTTATGTGTAGGAGGACCTATGTCTGAGTAAGAGAGTAATACATAAGTTTATAATACTGCTTGTAAATTGCTTCATTGAGCAAATTATTCTTAAAAAAAAAACTTTTCCAAGAGTAATTTTTTCTAAGACAAGAAAGGAGCCATATTAAAACCATAGCAGAGGTAAAGTTATATAATTATTCAAACTTTATAAAAACGCAAATTACACTGAACGAACATGTTAAGCTTGAAAAAAAAACAGACATTAATGAATAACCAAATCAAACCTAAAAATAACAGAAATTACAAGAAATGAGAATAGCACTTCCACCCCTCTAAACCTTCTAAAGGCCAAAGCGTCATTTGAGCTACACTGTAAGCAATTTGTATTGCAATGGGTGCAGTAGGTATGCAGTATGCAGTAGGTTTTTAATTTGCCCTTGATTCAACAACAACACAGTAACAAAATAAAATCATAAGGCTAACCAAAATTTCATAATCAGTTGTAACTGCAAGTAAGGAGTAGCTTGGCTTAATAGTAAGCAAAACCCCCAAAAGTTTTGAGAACAATAGGTACATCACATTCCAAACATGTAAAAATAATAAAAGTTTTTTTTTATCTCGCCTTTAAAATGGAATAAAAAGTAAAAAATTATCTTTTGTTTTTCAAGAATCTATGAATACAAATGAAAACAAGGGGCGCAAAACGAGTTGCAGGGCTGAGGAAAACGGCTTAAAAAGATTAAGTTATGTAAAGCCCAAACCCTTTTCATTGCCACAGTTTCACTTATATCCGGAGATTCTTGACAAAAAAAGACTACTTTCGATATTTTAGTCTATTTTGAAAACGAGTTTGTCTCTAAAAAAAAAAATTGCCTAATCAAAGATTCCAACCGAAGTAACTACAGCCACAGGCAAATGTTCTTACCACTGAATTATGAAGTCTTGCATAATATTGCTTTTTTAATTTTTTGCTATGCCTAAACACCCATTTATATTGTTTTGTTTATACAAGGGGGGATATACAAGACAGGAGGATTTTGATGTTGCATTATTGCGCTGTCATTGGAAGTGCATATACTGCTAAAATTTAAATAAATTTTAAATTCTCTAAAATTATATTTTTTTTATATTTTACTGTATTATATTATTTATTTTATTATATTATTATATTATATTTATATATTATTACATTTTATTATATTATTTTATTATATTATATTTTATTATATTATATTATATTTTATGTTCAGATTTTCTAACTCACCATAAACCTTTAGACACAGAAGAGAGTCTGGAGGGCGGAGGAGATAGAAATTAATCACTCATCTGTCTTCATTTAGACAGAGCCTGAAAATGTGTGCTGCAGGGTGATAACTCTTCTTTTATTACAGAAAATGCTTTCTTTTCCTGTATTATAAAAGAAACATTCAAATACTTGCTGGCAAATTACGTGGAGAGGGACAAGACATCATAAGCACCATCAGGGAATTTCCCAAGAGAGGGAGGGAAGTTGAAATGAAAATATTAGATTATATGTTTACCTTAATATATTAAACACTTCATGGTTAAAAACCAGGAGCATAAGGAGCAACATGTGTTAACAGTAAACAAAACTCTTAAAAAGGAGTTTTGGTAGCAATACTATACTTTAAAAGAATTGGCTTTTTATGAGGATTTCAATTTATAAAATTTATTAAGTTTGAAGTTATACAAAAATAAGTTACAAGTCTGAGAAAATTTGCCTCGTTTATAAAAGAATGAAACACCCCCTTAAAGACTATTGACTTTGATTATACCATCAATTTTAGGATATTAGATTGTTGCATTTTATTGGTTTCAAGCACCTATCTACAAAACGTGAAATGTTGTAATTTTTTTCCAAGAAGGATAAGCATAGATACGTTTTATTAGTTTTTTTTATCTTATCCCCCAGGGATGATCAAGCCAATGATTCTAGAATATTGCAATTATAAGGCTCATTAGAAAGGAATTTGAAGTTCTACTGACCTTTTTAAGCAATAAAAAAGATAATACCACAAAAAAAAAATTGGTGTTTAATGCTATTTGTAGTTTAAAACAACGATTCTGGTCCTAAAATTGTCACCAAGTAACAATTCTAAGGTAGCCCACCAATTTAACATTAAAATTAACACATTTTGAAGATGTGTCCAATATACTTTACCCCCAACACCTGGTAAATTTACAGTTTACAACATAATTTAGCTAGGATAAAAGTGAGTATGTTACTTACTGCCTCTTTCAAAATTCAATAGCTTTTTATAGGGAAAATTGCATTTTCAGCCTCTAAAGGGCATCAAAGGTATCTTTCTTTGTTACCACATGAAGTTATCAGTGCTAGCAAATGTTTTGAAAAGTTGTTAAAACATACCATTACCTTATACATAAATTATTAAAAAGTAATATATGTAAAAGGCACCCATTTATACCAAAACAATTCCACATTCAATAAGCAATTCTAATCCAAAACATTTTTACAGTATTTCTATGTCTACAATAAACTTATAGTGTGTTTTTCTATACAATAAGCTTTGCCATTGCATAACTTTTCAGGAAACATCTGAATTTGAGCTGTCATGGAGTTTACTTTTCAATTGCTAGCAATGAAAAATACAAAGCGGGAAAAACTTTTACTTCAAAGCAAGTTTATTAGGATTGAAAGCAAGTCATCAGGATATTTCTAACAGTTTACTTACTGTAATACCCAATAGCCTACCCACTTCTATCTTACAATTTTATGTCACAAATAATATTATTAGTTGAATTAATAATGCAGGGTCTTTATCCCATTGACATATTCCTGATAAGAAGAATTTTGCATATCATTTTTAAGTCAAAAATTTCCCAGTTAACTTATTGAAAACAACAACCTTAGAAACATTTCTGGTTTGAATCTATGTCATCAAACTATTACATGGTTAATGAATTACTGCATATTAGATGGTAAAAATTAACAATTGAAGATTACAATCTTTTGGATCTAAGAGCTCCTTCTGATTCAGTAGATTTATCACAGATAAATAATTTAGTTTCTCCAGGGACTCTCCTTCTGAAATTCTACGGAAAATTTTCCTTAACTAATTTGACTGGGCATAAAATTACTCCAAACTTTTATTTTTGAGTTCCTCAAAAACCCTTGGGGCTATGCCATTGCAGTTCCACGTAATCTTTGAATTAAGAATCTTTGGTCAGTCGTCAACTTCCAGCATCTATCCATCAACAAGCTAAGAGAAGTCTGGGGTCGTTTTACCCCACCCAAGTTATGCAACAAAAAAAAACTGTCAGGGTCAAATATTTTGAAAAATGGTTGTTAAAGGGTTTGAATGGCTAACACTTGATAGGTAAACTATAGTTGCACTACTTGCATAACTTAACTTTTCTTATATACAGATACTGATGGTTTTTCAACCTGTTTAGCAGGAAATATAGCATTCCTACTGGTCCAAAAGTGTTTGTTACCAAGAAGATGAATACTCACAGACTCCTTTGCCTTCCTAATTTATTCCTAACTTCTCTAGAAAGCCCCAATAAGTAGCCAGAAGAAATTAGCTGAGGAAGAATTCATGGAGCTCCTTCAAACCAAAGAAGATCAATTAGATAAAGATGACGGTCACAATAATGATCCTAATTTTCATGTTAAAGAGACATCAAGAAGATGTCATTGAAGGTAAAGTTAACAAAGAGGTGGAGGTAGAGACCCATAAAACTTGTTCTTCAGATGTACAGTAGCCCTAGACCATAATTATGTTTCACAAAGATAATAGTCCTCTTGCAAGATGGCACAGTAAGCTTGTGGGCATGTTTATTTGTAAATACTGCAGAACATAACAGTTCAAGTAGCCACCCTCAGCTTCACATACTCACTCTTCCAATGTAATATCACAATTAGATAGTGTTCAAGGGCCATCCAGGGTAGTGGGAACTCTCAGCTAGGATAAGCAAGAGCTCCCAGCAGTCTTTCTTCCTCACAGGGATTGTGAGTCTAGTTCCTCAATCTTTCGTTTTGCTAAGAAAAACACTATTGTACTATATGTGCCAAAGAATAACAAAACAGTAAGTTTGATCTCTCTAAAGCACAACACAAACACAATAGATACAAATTCAGGCAAGCTGGAGATAATCAAGTTTTACTATGTAAATAAACCAGGCATTGACAGTTCAGATCCAAAATATGCCAACTAAAAAACCAGGTTTTGCTGTCAGCACTGGCCACCTACAATCTTCTTTGCAATACTAGATTTTGCAGGTGTAAATACAGGAGTGTTTCTCAGCACAAGAAGAAGTCAAGAAAATAGATTCCAGTGCCAATAGATCCTCACACAGTTAGGAATATCCCTCAGGAAGCCCAATTTGATAGTTAGAATAGCCATTACCTCTCTTCCTCAAGAACTTTGAAAGTTAGAGTTCAATATTGCTACGATTGAGTCTACAAGAGGTTTGAGCAGTTAAATTTCACATTTAAGCCACAAAAATCAGCACTGCATTCTCTATCCTAACTCACCTGACCAGAAGATGACCAGGGTACACATCTGCAAAAAAAGGTACTGCAAGGATCATCTCAACAAGCTGTGCTCAGAATAATTTTAGAGGATTAATTTTTATGTTGAACATATTCTATTTGATTATTTTTGCTTGAAGTTAATTACAAGTTCCTACTTGAAATATTTTTTACTTAGAAGCGTTTTAGTTATGGGGTAAACCCAGCCTTTGTTTGAAAACATCAACAGATTCAGCAGTAACTGTTTCATTAAATAGTTCATTCCAACTATTGACAATGAATGATGAAAAGACTCGAGTATGGGCTCCAGATATTGGAGACTACTTGACAAGTTTGAGCTGATGACCTCTAGTTCCTAAATGGAACCAACAGTAGGGAATAATGCTGGGAGAATATTAGCCCTCAATAGCTTGTAGGTTACACTGGCATCTCCTTGTATTTCTCCTGTAAACAAGTGTAGGGAGATTCACCTTCAATAGTCTTAAAGGGTAAGAAAGCTCCTGCATGCCAGATATCACTTTAGTGGCATGTCTCTGCACATCTTCAAGAACTTATGTTCTTGAAGGCAAGAGACATTCCAACTTCAAGCTTAGGATGCATAGGTCCCTTGTATAGAAGACTGATGACCTTAGGAGAACAAGTGGAAATAGTATGCTTAATCAGACCCATAGTTGAGCTAGCCCCAGCAGCAGACTTCAGCATGAGTAATGATATTTTAGTTCATTGTCAATACTGACACCAAGATCCTGCTCATTGTTTACAGAGGAGAGCGCGTGGTCTAAGCAAAAATTAGAGCAGCAAGGATTCAGTTTGCCAAAGTGAATGATATGGCACTTGGCAACATTGAATTCAAGAAGCCAGGCCTCAGCACATTGACCCAGCAGTTGAAGATTACTTTGTAGCAGGGCATGATCTACATATTTCCTGCAATGAAAAACATAGCTTTGTCTTTGTCATTGCTAGGGATTGAAAAGCAAACTACATGACAGGTCAAATTTGGAATTATCTTGTAATAAATAGGTGCCTTTTGAGTATATTACTTTTTAACAATTTATTTATGAACTAATAGTATATTTTAGCCACTTTTAAAAAGCTTTACCAGTGTTGCCAAGTTTTTTTGTATGGTAAAAAAACAGACAAATTTGGGGCCCATTTAAGGGCTCTAGATGTAATTTGCATAAGAAGCAATTATTGAAATGGGAAAGAGCATAAAAAGGTGTCAAGTGATATATTCACTTTCATCCTAGCTAAATTATGTTGCAAACAGCAAATTTACCAGAGATTGGGAGGTACCCCCTCCCCCTTGAAAGTTCCAAGGTGTTGGCATGCAGTTTAATTTAGCTTAGACTGGCATTCAGTTTAATTAGCATTTGGGTAAATATGGAGCAATCCGTTTTATTGATCTAAGAAATAAAGTGAACATACCAGTTGATGCCAATTTTTATACTCTTTCTGAATAGGATACTCCCCTTTGTTGTAAATTCAATTTTAAGCACTTATAGGATCCTTAAAAATGATGATTTCTTTCTATTGTTTTGGGGTTTAAAAAAGAGTTTCAAACTCTGTATCTTATTATAAATATATTTTCTAAAAGTTATGTAATTGATAAACATTGATTTGGCATGACTAAGTTGGATAAAAGTTTCAAAACTATTTCTCCATTTTCCCATCTGCCATGTTTCTTCTGTCAGCTTTAATATTTTTTGCATTTCGGCAAAACAATAGTTTGTAAGTATCCTCACAGAACATGAAGAAAACACGGTGGAATTGTTATGAATTTGTTTCACTCAACTTAATCATGAAATATCAATGCTTTTGAATTATATAACTTGACAAAATGGAATTGTAATGACATAGTAAATTTGAAACCAATGTTTTAATCCTTTTTTATGCCCCCAAAACAATAGAAAAAAATTATCATTTTCAAGGGTCCAAAAAGGGTTTAAAATTAAATCTACAACAAAATTACTATATTCAGGAAGACAATAAAAAATAGCATCAAGTGATGAGTTCACTTCATTTTAAGGTCAATAGTATGGAAAGCTCCATATGGTAAAAAACCAGTACCTGATTGAGCAAAATTATATAGAACTAAAACCCTCACACCTTGTTACAACAGAGGAACGTAGAAAAATTGTATATATCAATGAATAGTTTAAGATCTAAGCTATGCATTAATATGGTTATTACTAAAATTATTTAAGATCAAACCCTTGAAATTATTAGTTTATTGACTTACCTAGAAGGGCTACTTTTGGAAATACAAATTACACTATTTTGATGTATATATCCTTTCAGTGTTTCAGTTTTATTCACATATTAACAGAAAGCTGATTTTCTTCTGGTTCTAAGAATGTAACTTATATTGCTTCATATTTGTTCTGTAAATCACAAATATTAAATATATTTTTTTGTAATTGCAAGTCAAAACAAAGACCACATTTTTAATTTGTGTTGACAATTATTGGTGAAAATTTCATAACAGAAGTAGAGCTCTTGTTACTACCCTCACATTGCATCATGATTTAGTAAAATAGAGGTGGTCCAAAACCCATCTCTATTATCACAGAAGGCCAAAGAAGAGTGGTATTTCTCAAAAACAGGTTGTTTACCCTGTTTAGGCTACCAGCCTCTCACCTTGTGAAAGCAAGAATGTTTTAACTGACATCCCAAGTCAAGATTGAGTTACAAAGCTTACCAGAGTTATTTTTTTACAAGCTTTCTAATGGTGTAGTTCATTGTGTTGTATGATGCCTCCTGGGTGAGTAAATAAAAAAAAACCTCAACTTTATTATAAGTGCACGTTTTTCACTTTTGTGAAATGCAGAAATTGTTATAACTGACTGCAAGATTAACCTGGGATATTTTGTCATAACCGTATAGTTATGACAAATAACCATCATAACCATTATCACAGACTTCTGAGAAGAACAAAAAGAAAGAATTATTAGAATGCAAATATTGAGGACTTATGGAAACTCAATGAACAAGAGAAGTAAATGATCTATTTGAAAACTGTGAAGTTAGATCAAAAGAAACAAAACACAAATGTAGAAACTCAAAGAAAAGTTTTTGGGAGATACCATTTAACAGGAAAGGGCATTACAAGAAAGAGTTTGTAAAAACTTTTTCTGACAGCTCTTGATATTTCCAAACAGCAAATATACTCTTCTCAGAGGGATAGTAGGATAGGTATGCCTCAACAAATCATAGTTATGACTCCCTGTAACAAAACAAAGGAAGAAGATACTAACAAAGTGAAAAGACATATTGAATCCTTTCCAAAAATAGAATCTCACTACCACGGGTCAGACTCAATGAAAGAAAATGTAGATGCAGCTTTTAATGTTTCCAAAATGTATAAACTTTATACATTTTGTATAAAGTACCCTAGACTGTTGAAAGTACTAGACTTTTTTTTAAGTACCCTGGACTGTTGAAAGTAGCCATGAAATACTATGAGCCAGGTCACTCAAGCCAACAGGAAGCAGACACAGTCCATAGTTGTATTGAAAGAAGCCTGAAGCATAATGAAATACATTCAACACTGGACTTGGTCAAACAGCTAAAAAAAATTGGTAAAACTTCACTATCATCACAAGGTTTTGAAAATGCATATTACTGCATATAGCAAAATTCTCATGATTGCATATTGTTCTTTGTCTTTATTAGAGAAGTGCATTCCATTTTTTGGCTTTCTAAAATCACTCTTCAACAAACTAAAAATGCATAAAGTAGGCAGAGTTTTGAAGCCAAGAGAAATGTTGAGGTTGGACAATATGAATAAATAATTACCTTAAATTACCTTAAATCGCATTTGCCAGCGAGATAAGGTGGTAGATCCTCCTGTGGTTCTCGCTGGTGGTGAGTGATGTAATTATGTTGGCTTAGCTTCCCAGTCCAGCCTCCACTCGGCCCTCTCCCAGTCCCTGTCGACTCCAGCCTTGAAGGAGTGGGGAGTCTCAGCTTGGATGGTAGACTCGGATAGGCTATTCCAGAGGGGGACCACCCGAGTGGAAAAGAAACCACGTCGTTCCCTTCTCCGACATCCAGGCAGGTGAAGCTTAAGACTGTGGCCTCTTGAATTGTTAGCCAAAGAGGGGGTGAAGATCTGGTTCAGGTGACCGGATTTGAAAATTTTGCATGCCATGATCACATCTCCTCTATATCTTCGATAGGTGAGGATTGGAAGTCTCAGAGATCCTAGGCGATCCTGGTAAGGGACATTATTTAAGCCACGGACCAGTTTGGTTGCCCTCCTTTGGACACTTTCAAGGGCTCTTGTGTCCATTTTATTTTGGGGAAAGGCCAATGTCAAGCCAAACTCAAGGTGGGGACGGACAAGGGATTTATAAAGTTTTATAACCACACATGACTTTCTGGTTACAAAAGAACGCTTAATGAGTCCGAGAGCTCGATTAGCTTTTGCAACCTGAGCCTGAGTGTGGCTGCGGAATTTTAAATCTTTGTCCACAATGACGCCTAAGTCTCTTTCCTCGGCAACTGCTTCCAACTGATCACACCCTATATGGTAGGGATGGTGGGGGTTATTGTGCCCTAAGTGCAGTACCTTGCATTTTGTTGCATTGAATTGTAGGGCCCAAGTTGATGACCAAGAGGATAGCCTGTCAAGGTCCAGCTGAATGCAGGCTCTTTCTTCTTCAGTTTCAGCAGGCCCAATGAGCTTACAGTCGTCAGCATATAATGTTAGAAGGTTGCATAGATAAGTTGTACAGTCGTTAATATATATGCTGAACAACGTTGGCCCAAGGATGGTTCCCTGTGGGACGCCGCTTATAACCGCGGAAGTGGAGGAGAAAACGGGATCGCCATTATCAGTGTAGATCATGACACGTTGAGATCTGCCAGTTAGGAATGCTCCAATCCAATCAATCACATCCTCATGCACCTGATAAGCTTTAAGCTTCAGCAACAGGTATGAATGTTCAACTTTGTCAAAGGCTTTGGCTTGGTCGAGTAAGATAATGTCTACCGGTTTACCCATATCCAAAATTTTAGTTGCATGATCATATGACTGAATAAAGTTGGTGTCGATTGACCTGCCCCTGCGAAATCCATGTTGTCTATCGCTAATAAGTGTATTTTCTTCTAAATAATTTATAAGAGCATGGTTAATGATACCTTCATTATCATTTCATGATAATGACATAAAAACAATTTACAATCATCAGAATCTAGTTATATACAGTAATTAAAAAGAATAAAGATAAAACTCACAAAAAACTAAAATATCCTTCCTTCAAACTTAATACCACAGAAGGTTGCCCTTGACTAACTGCAATTTCTGGGGAAAATAGGGTTGCAATAATGAAAGATCATATCCATAACAAACAAAGCTTAACCAACCAACAAAAAGTACATCATAAACATTAACTAACAATTCAGTCAATCAGCAATAAAAGTTATGTCAAAATCAACCAATCACAGACAACAAAGGTTAACTTTAAACCCTTTTCTCCATTTTACTCTTTGAGGCTCCAGGCCAAATAGTTATTAAATAAATATAGAATACAGACCTTGCAACACTGCCTGCAGGGCTCATGGACTGATATGCTTTGCTCTGTAGGTAATGTTATAAGTGAGCAAAATTGGATGTTGTACTGCCTACCTTTTGTAATATTTAACTAATTGCTCTGATTTGCTGGTGCAAATTTTGTCACAAGACAATATCACAACAGCTATTTTGCAATTGTTCAAAAACAGCTGGCTAATTTAAACTCAAAAGTCAACCCTCTTAGATATTAGCATTAACGGATGCACAAGTTTTTTTATTATCTTTTGACTTCCTACTATACAGAAATTACCAGTGATGACTGGAATTAGCATTTAAAATATAATTTTATTCATATTGTACAACCCCAACTTTTCCCTTGGCTTCAAAACCCTGCCCACTTTATGCATTTTTAGTTTGCCCCATGGAGGAGTAGGATTAACCAGAAATGGATGCACTTCTAGAATTAGCATTTTTAAGTTCTATAGTATAGAAACTGCTTTGCAGCATAGTTTCCAGTTTAGACAGCTTTTGATGAAAGTAGAGTTTTATAAAAGTTAAAAGAGTGCCCATATATCATTACTCAAATGAAAAAAGTGCTGGATTTTCAGCAGGTCTCCAAGATCTGTAAATACACTAGTGTTCCATTTTCCAAAGTTAAACAACTTCAATTTAAACAAGGCTACTCAAAAAGAGTCAGTTACTTTCTGTCATTTTCTGAAGAATCAGTCAATGAAAAAAAAAACATTGCTGTGGAGGATAAACTTCAGGCATGGAAAGACACTTCTTCCATATGTGGTTGAGTTTCATGTTTCCCTAAAGCTGTCGGGCTTCAAACCTGTTATTCCTATTGAATAACATTTGCATAAGGTTTATGTCTCCTCTAAATGTGGTGCTAGGCTAGACATGTGTTTTTGCAAGCATGAATCAAAACAACAACCACCTCATGAATCAAAATCAAAACAACAACCACCTACCCACTGCAGTACAGACAGCATGCCCAGAAGAAGAAGCTGCAACCCCTCTCCCCCAGTAACAAATCAGAAAGCTAATCAGTAAAGACCCCATAAGTTACATTTTTTTTTTTACCAATTAGTTCAAAATTTCTTAATTTTAAAAACAAGCTTACAACATTGTTACTTTCACAAGGCAATTTGTGTGCATCAGAGTTTCCACTATGGGGATTCCCCCCTAAAATGGGGATTTTTTAATTCATTTAGAGGTGAGAGTTTTTTTGGGGGATTTTTCCTCTCCCATGGACTTTTTGGGAAATTTTGGTTTTCCTTTAATTTGTTCATCATCATCATCTTCTTGATCAGAGAAGCAGGATAATTCGATTTAGGATCTGTTTCCTTGCAAATTGAACTTGGACACACAGAGAAGAACTTCTTCAGTTGCTTAAAAAATTTTAACACCACACAGATTTTGAGATGTACAGGAGTCCTAAGTAACAAACTAGCAACAAAGAACTGTTTGAAACAGTTCCATGCTGATGTGGGCTTCAAACAATAATTTCAGCTTGGACTGTTCTTGATTAATGGAGTCATATGGTTTGTCATTTTTGGGTTGTTTTTTCATAGGATTATTTGGTAGATAGCTTGTCATTTTTTTACAGGTCAGATAAATAAAGTTATAATATATTTTTATAGTTTTATAGGGTACATAGTTGTTCTTACTGTAGTAAATTTTTTTGACAAGCATTGTATGTACAATTCTTTTTCTCCACAGTACTTGTATGATTTTTGTGCAAAAAAAAAACTTGAACTTGTAGCCAGCTTTATAAGTACTGACGTGAATAATAGAGGTAGGCTATAACTATTTGAACACCTCTCTTACCATTTCATTACCATAGTTTTTAACAGACTAACAAACTGACAGCCATTTTTTAAAAACAATGGCACATGTAGAAATAAATGGATTGTGTTTTTGGCAAGCCTACATACCCAGGGGAAAACCATGAACCTTCATACTATAATTGCTAATTTTTTTGTTGTTCATTTTTTTTTTTACTTACAAATAAACTGAACATACCACTCAATGTCTTTTTTATGTTCTTTACAAATATAACAATCACTTCTGTTGCAAATTCAAATTTAAGCACAATTTGAGCTCTTGAAACCAAAATATTTTGAGTTATGGGGTATAAACAAAGCTTAAAACATTGGTCTCAGCATTGAACTTCCTGAAGAAGGACTATGCGGAATCAACTAGTGCTTTAGAAATTGATGTAAACAATTGGAAGTTTTAACTTCCCCTTGAAAGCATTTACTTGGGTCCAAACAGACAAGATTCCCTCTGTATGTCAAGGTCAGATACTGCTGACCCCCCTGATTCAATTGAAGTAGTTCTCAAAGCTGCAAAGGCATTCCATATCAAAGCAGTAGGCCAGATACAGAAAAGGTTCCATTTCAAAGACAATATTTACAAATATGCTGAAATGGTTGACCCAGTGTCAGCCCAGTTACTTCAGCCTGCCTCTCTGTTACCTTTTGTTAGGAAGTATTGACAGATCCCATGGGACGAACCAAAACCAAGCAGGAGTGGAGGAGGCAGAGCCTCATTGATATTGAAAACATCAAAACAATGGATGCTGTGACCTGCTGGTTTTTGGTATTGGTGAAAAAAAAAATGCTGCCAGAACAGAATTTGTATCCTAACCTTAAACTGACAGTATTATTTATTTCCACTGTTCCATTTTCAAATGTCAATGTTGAGAGGTTTTTCAGTGCTGTGAAAGTAGTAAAAACTGACTGTCAGAATAAATTGAAAACATAAACTTTGCAGGGGATTCTAAAAACAAAATATGGAATGAAAAGGGCTCAAGAAAGTGTGGAATATGAAGATGATCACTTACTTCACCACATCAGAACAGTGAAAGCTTCAGCCACCATACAAAAAATGTTGAAGACACATCAGGGGAAGATAAGGTCTGATTACGTTTTACAAGTTACAATTGAACAGTATTAAACATCTTGTACTATAATCTACATTACAGTATTACATTTCCTTTTCTATTTGCTTAATATTATTTGAAGTATATTTGAAGCTATTTGTATTTAGCCGATGATTAAAAAGCACTTTAAATGGCATGACAATACATTCTATTATGGTAGTGATAGCTAGACTTCAATCTAAGAAGCCAAAATATGTTACCTTTCAATGGTACAGGTAAAATGAGATAGGGAGAAGTGGTTCAGGGAGTAATTAGAAAATGGGAGATTTTTAGGGATTTTGGAACTGAAGATGGGGATTTCTGGGGATTTTTCATCTCCTTATTAGGGATTTAAATAATGAGAAAGTGGAAACACTGGTGTGCATGTTGGACAATTTTTCAGCATATTCTTCCCCCTACCCTTAACTCAAAAACCATGCTGTGCCTCTGCCAATTGGAAGCAAGTTTCCATAGGTCTGGTCTGGTCCTAGACCATGGATATATCTAGGCATAAGAGAAGGAGGGGAGTCTAGCTTTGTTAGAGTAAAACTAGAAGCAACTATAAAAATCTGACCAATAATTATTTTTGAAATTTGATAAACTAAGAATTTATAATTAGTTTATAGGCTAGGCTATAGTGATTAGTCCAGAAAATGAGTATGAACTCAGCTGTTAACCTAGCCAAAACCACCATAAATAGCCTACAAAAGGTGAATAGTATAAAAGGTTAGCTTGGAAAAATTTTCTTAAGGCACAATCTAATTTAAGCCCTGAACCCATTTTACACTTTGATTTACCTAACTTACTGTCCAAAATAGCAAAATGACCATCATCAAGAATTTTTGAGCCTGGGCTAAATCAAAATATTATAATGTGAAATGGGCTTGCTTAGGCCTCTGTGAGAGCCTTGAACTTAAGTTCAAAATCTACCTAGATTAGGATATAGTACTAACTAAACATATTCTAAGCCATTTGCACCTTTTAAAACGTAAAAACCTAGTTTTGATGAAAACCTCGTTGAATTTAGGCGGTTCCTTTTAAATTTGGCGCCACAGCACAAAGTTGCCAACACTTCGGAAGGAAAAGTACCATAAAACGCCCTAAAACTGTACCACTGATTCAAAAAATTGTACCATATCTATTTTTTTGGGTGTTTTGCTATGGGCAAGACGAAATTTTTTTTTGCACTACGTACAACACGTGGACGATCGGAAAATTACATTACAACAAAGAGAACAAAGTATCTCATATCTTCTTTCAAATATATTTGGGAGACCTCCTTTTCCCTGCAGAGACCATTTTGGTGTCACTTCTCCAAATAGCTGCTCACCTATTTTGTACTTACCGTGCAGATGTATGTGCTGCTTCATGCTATATTATGACCGCAAGAGGCCAACAACAGGCATTTAAACAAATATGTAATGGAAGACTTAATACTCTAGAAGAGAAAACAGAAAAAACTACAATTACCTCCGCTCGCTGCGCCCTGACGCCCAGTCAAATCTTTTTGTACCATATCATTTCTACATTTTGTAAAATATACCAGAAAATTTGTGATTGTACCAGAATGTACCTTTAGAGATGAAATGTACCAATATGGTACAATTGTACACCTGTTGGCCACCCTGTCTCAGAATTGTATATCATTTGATAGATAAGACGACAGTATATCGAAATTTACACATATGGGTTACTTAAGGTGCTTTCGGATTTTGGACTGCCTCTGTAGTAACCTCTACATCGATGGATCAACAGTTTTATCCTTGATATCTAGTTCTTCTTCTTCGTTAGATACCACTTGGACTTCATTATTCGGTGTCCTTCTGGCTTCAAAGTTGGTTAATTCTTTCTGAAGATCCATCTCTCTTCCTGAGCTGGGAGGTCTGCTTTTAGCAATAACTTAATATTTTACTGCAATACCTACTTCTTGGTGGTTCTATTCAGCTCAGACGAGATTGTTGCTTCAAACTTGGCACTTAATCCTCAAAAACGCCAAGGGATCTCTCCGGTCCTAAAGTATGAGCTTATACGATCTACAGTGAAGTAACTTCCAACTTCTTCGTCTCAGTGTATCCCTAAGGGTGATCAATACCAAGTTTTAGTCACTTCCAAAAGTGAAGTCACATCCAGAGGTCATTGTCAATTTTCACAACCAATGGACATCTCTTTCAGTAGCTTCAAAATGGATTTTTTTGATAATTTGTAAAGATAGTTGGGATTCTGAGAATACAAGTGCCTTTTTCCTGGGAGGAGAATTAGCAGGTACAGTGGGTGGTCTTAGCCATATGCCTGAATCCTTGTAAAACACATTTTGTTAGCATGTTGCTCCGTTCAACTATTGAAGAAGATTCAGCCAGCTGGCGAATTTTCGCTCCCTCTGAGTGACGCTGAAACCCTAAAGTAGTTCCAAGAAATATACTTTGAAGGTTCTTTAACTTTGCTATGGTTGTTTTACTACAATTGATGCATACTATCAGTCCATAATCAATTTTTGATCTAGTAAACTTCTTATAAGATACAGTAGAACTTCAGAAGAATTCTCCCAGGAGAAGGAAATAAGTCGTCTAAGGATTGATATTCTTTTCACACAAGACCGCTTCACACCATCGACTTGAGCAATCCTAGTGAACCGTTGATTTGAAGTAAATCCTAAAATTATAGGGTTAGCTTCAAGCTGAATTAATGAGCCTTTTTATGTAAAGCTGTGGTGCTCGGACATTTCGTTTATTATGGGAGATTCTTGCTTTCGTTTTAATAGCTGATATTGGAAAAGACATCTATTCTGAGAAAGCTTCTAGTTCAAACATGTCTTTTGTAGATTAGTCTCCAATTCTTCAGTTTAGCGTTCGTATTCCCAAATAGTGACATCATCCGCATACATTCTTTTGGATATTGATGAACTTGAAAATTTAAATTCATATATGAACAGCAGAAAAAGCAGAGGGCTGAGAGATTATATCTTGGGTGGTCCTACCTCAAGCGTTTTGACCGTTGAGAGTAACTGATTTACCCGAACCCTGAGAGATCGGTCATTTAGGTAATTCCAAACAAAATCGATTTAATAGCGCCCAAATGTCTTATGACATTTGATATCAAATTTCTATTAACTCACAAATTTAAAGCAGCTGTAATTTACCCAAGCCTGGTATTTACACGAATTCAATTTTGAGTTTAAAATAAAGCTGAGGCCAATTTTGTTTTTCGTAAACTAATATTTATAGGGGTAAAAACAGATCTCATCGATTTTTTCAGAGTCAAAACTAATAATTGACATACAAGGATGTTTAATAAAAAGTGGAGCTGTAAAACATGGGAAAAAGTGGACTTTTAAAAAACTACTGAAGAATTGTTTCTTGTTGTGTAATTTTCCGGCTCCAAAAAAATCACTATTTAACTGATTTCTCAAAACCATAAAAAAATGCAGATGCTAAAATTTAGCTGGATAGATACCCAATAAGCTGTATCTAACAAAGTTTTTTAGCAAGAAATCGTTATAGATGTATTTACTGGGTGGTAAGACAAGGGATGCTTGAAAAAAGATCCACGCAGCCGACTAGCCTGATTCATCATTGTCAGTGAATATATTTTGTTGAAACTAAAAAATTGAACCTACTAGTAGTCAAAAATATTAGCTGTTACGGGTTTCGAATTAACATTATAGTGTAAAAACAGTCAACCTGCTTTTCTGGATTATCAGTTTTTGAATATTGTGCTTCAAATTCTTCAAAAAAATTCCCAACAATGATTTGAATTTTCCCAGAGATTACCTGCTTCAGCTATCAACTATTTGTTTCGTCACAAGAGTACAACTTTGCGTTAAAGCCAAGTTTCCGCTTGGTGTTTTACAGAAGAGCAAGAAAATAAACAAATCTTTGCTCAACAATCGAAGTCCTTATTTTGTCTTTGCCTTTGCAGGGGTTGGCCAAAGCAAGGGGAGGAGAATTTGCATCCCCAAGAAGCTCAAGAGTTACACTAATTATAGTGGCAGGGGTGAAAATACAAAAAAAGAGGGAGCCGAATCGAGTTATTTTTGCAAGGCTAATCGTAAAATATTTAGTTTTCTGAAGGTTATTAGCTAATGTTGAGGATCGAAAATTAAAACTAAATCATAGGTGAGTAAAATCTGTGTATAACAAGTATACTATGCCCCTTTAATATAAATGGCTTTGAAAATGAATGGGTTTTTAAAAAGGACAGCCTTTAAGCAGATCGCAGTAGTGAGGACAGAGTTTCCATATCTTTTATTTAGGGGTTTCTGGTTAATTTTGAGTTACTAATTCTGGGTTATTTCTTTTTTCAGTAAAGTAACAGCCACAGAAATTAAATTAAAAATAAACTATAAACTTTATAATTTTGACAAGCAGGATTCAGTTATACTCTTTGAATTTATTTTAATAGTTCTAGTTGTAGTAGTAGAATCTGCAGTCGAATTTGCAGTCACAGTCAGAACCAATGTGGTGGTTCAGCACTAATAGCTGTAGTCACAGTGGTGAGTAGTAGCAGTTGCAGTCACAAGTTGACACTTTTATAGTCGCAATTTTTCGTACTTGCAGTCATAAGCAATCGCATTCACTTTTGCAAGTGGTTACAGTAACAAGTAGCCGAAGTAGCGGTCGAATTTCATTCTTTCTTACAGTTGCAAACAGTTACAGTTGCAGTCGTAAGTTGTCTCTGTAGTAGACAGTCGCAGTTACAACAGGAGTAGTATAATCTGCAATAGTGGTCCTGAAACTTTAGAGCCAATAATGTTAGCCACTCCATAGGATCTTACAGAATCCTCTATTTCTAGCCTGGATGCAAACAGTGTCTTTTTATTTAGCTCAGCATCCCGTTCAATAATTCTTGAACCTTCATCTTTAAACCCTTAGCTTTGCTGGAAACACCCAGAATCAATCAGTCCCAACTTACCAATAATAAATCCCACATTTAAACACTGGGCAAATCTGCGGATTTAATATCCTTGCCCTAAGAGCTGTGTGTGTGTTGGGGGGGGGGGATTTGATCTCCACAGGCATGGTTATTAGACCTTTTTACTATTTTGAGCAAAATGACTTTTTCATAATTTCAATTAGTGTTAAGAAGAAGGGGCATTTAAAAAGGGTAAAGAGGCTTGTTGCCCCGTGATCACTTTTTACCATCCCCCTCATCCTATCCTGATTGTTTCAACTTAGTTACCACAACCATTCCTCAGATATTGCTGATATGCGCTTTTAACAACCAGCATGTACATAGTGTATTTTGACTCCGTTTGATCCCTCTCAACACTTCTTTAAATTTTTACATTAATTCCCTCACCTTTGTTTTAGATACAAGATCAAACATAGCCTCTTTTCCCAGTTAAAAAGAAAAACTCGTTTTTTTAACTGAAAGTAAGGAGCAACATTAAAACTTAAAACGAACAGAAATTACTCCGTATATGAAAGAGGCTGCTTCCTCATCAACACCCCGCTCTTTACGCTAAAGTTTGACTCTTTCTCTCAATTCTTCTTTTTAAAACAGTAAAAAACTTTAGCGTAAAGAGCGGGGCGTTGATGAGGAAGCAGCCTCTTTCATATGCGAAGTAATTTCTGTGCGTTTTAAGTTTTAATGTCGCTCCTTACTTTCAGTTAAAAAAACTCGTTTTTTTTATTTAATTTCTGAACGTTTTTGAGTCAATGCATGTTTTGATTTTGGCTCTCCGCAGAGGAATAATCAAAACGAAATTTTGCATATTTTTTTTTTTGGGGGGGGGGGCTAAATGGCTTTCTCATAATTTTGATCGAATGATTTTGAGAAAAAAAGAGCGGGGGCGAAGCCTAGTTGCCCTCCGATTTTTTGGTTAATTAAAAAGGCAACTAGAACTTTTAATTTTTTACGAATCTTTTTATTGGTAAAAGATTTACGTAACTTATAAATTAGCTTACGTAAAGAACTTTTGTATTCTCATGTTTTTATTACATATATGAGGGGATTCGCCCCATCGTCAGTACCTCGCTCTTTACACTAAAGCTTAAATTTTATCCCAATTCATTAAGAATGACCCCTGAATCACAAAAGCCGTACAATAAATAGTTGAAATTACTAAAAATACTTTAGCGTAAAGAGCTAGGTATCATAAGGAGGTGAGCCCCTTATAATGGTAATAATTTCTGTTTGTTTTAAGTTTTATTGCTGTTCCTTACTTCCAGGTGAAAAAGCTTTTTCACATTTATTTTTTATTTTTTTTTAAATAATGCTAGTAAATCCTGCTCTCCCTTCATGGAAGTTTTCTTCTCCCATGACAAATTCTCGATGGAAAGTTCCCCCAGCATATCCCCCTCTTCTCAACCCCTCCCCCCAACCAAAAAAAATCCTCCTGAAAACGCCTGTATACTTCCCAATAACCATTACTATATGTAAGCACAGGTCAAAGTTTGTAACTTGTTGCCCCTCCCACGGGGACTGTGGGGGAGTAAGTCGTCCCCAAAGACATAGTTATAAGGTTTTTCGACTACGCTGAATAAAATGGCTATCTCAGAATTTTGATCCGTTGACTTTGGGAAAATAATTAGCGTGGGAGGGGGCCTAGGTGCCCTCCAATTTTTTCGGTCCCTTAAAAAGGGCACTAGAACTTTTCATTTCCGTTAGAATGAGTCCTCTTGCAACATTCTAGGACAACTGGGTCGATACGATCACCCCTGGGAAAAAAAAAACAACAAAAAAACAAATAAACACGCATCCGTGATCTGCCTTCTGGCAAAGATGCAAAATTCTACATTTTTGTAGATAGGAGCTCGAATCTTCTACGATAGGGTTCTCTGATACGCTGAATCTGATGGTGTGATTTCCGTTAAGATTCTATGACTTTTAGGGGGTGTTTCCCCCTATTTTCTAAAATAACGCAAATTTTCTCAGGCTCGTAACTTTTGATGGGTAGGACTAAACTTGATGAAACTTATATATTTAAAACCAGCATTAAAATGCGATTCTTTTGATATAGCTACTGGTATCAAAAATCCATTTTTTAGAGTTTTGGTTACTATTGAGCCGGGTCGCTCCTTACTACAGTTCGTTACCACGAACTGTTTGATTAAAAAAATACTTGTTTTTTTTAACTGAAAGTAAGGAGCAACATTAAAACTTAAAACGAACAGAAATTACTCCGTATATGAAATGGGTTGTCCCCTCCTCAACGCCTCGCTCTTTACGCTAAAGTTTTTAATGTTTTTAAAAAGTAAAATTGTGGCAAAGAGTCAAACTTTAGCGTAAAGAGTGAGGGATTGTGGAGGGGACAACCCACAAGGGTTGTTATTGTAGAAGTTGAATAGTTATTGTTAAGCAGTCTATTATAAAGTTGGATTTCAAGAAATTCGAATGATTAAGAATTAGTTTACTGTTCAAGCCTATAGGTTTACTACGTGAAGACGTATCTTAGAAGAACAAAAAATTGATTACATTAATCATAAATAAAGATGAAATCAACTTTACAATACAGTTGTATATTTACAAAAAAAAGAAGCTATTTTCCTAGTTTCATAGTTTTATACATTCCGATAACTCTATCGGGAGTTTTCTCGAGTTTTGAGAACAAAATGACCACTTTACAGTTGTATATTTATAAAAAAGAAGCTATTTTCTTTGAAAAATATGTCTGCATCACAAAAAAAATTCCTGCAAAAAAACGTAATGCATAAGAAAATGGGAAGTAAATTGGAAGCACAATTTTGAATTTACCCAACAAGAAATCCTGTCATTATATATTACTTATCGATTAGAAATGTTAAGGAAGTGCTTGGACACAACTTTGAAAAAGTTACACCACAAATAAAACAAGATCTAAAAAAGGTCAGAACTATGAGACTTAATTTTCACCATGAAATGACTTAACGTAATTATTGTGAGGTAAGACACAATACACCAGCATATCAGGTTGGTTGATAAAATCTATACCAGCTTATTTTGAAGCAGCTCATTATGAAGCTGCTACTCAAAAACACAATTTATTAAAAAAAAAACTTATTTTTCAAGGCTCATGAATAGAAATAAGTCATTTAAAAACATTGTTTTAAATAATAGCTAGTCCTAGAAACACATGTTTCACAAACAAAAAAGATAGCTTATATTGATTAAAAAATGAAGATAAACCAAGTTCAGAATCTTGAAAAATGTATCTGCATTACAAAAAAAAATACGGGCAAAAAAAAATGCATAAAAAAGATGGAACTAAATTGAAAGTATGATTTTTCATCCATCTAACACGAAATTCAGTTGCAATAGATTACCTATCAATTAGAAATCTAATGAAAGCCCTCTGTCATAACTTTGAAAAAGTAACGCCTAAAAAGTAATACACGGTTTAAGGAAAGATCAGAGCACCAAAATTTTTGCCATACAGCGACTTCACCTAATTAAGACTTATTATCAAATAAACCATCACATCAGGTTGTAATATTAACTACAACAACTTTTTTTGAAGCAGCCCGCTATGAAGCTGTTATAAAAAGTTCGTTGTTCCAGGGCCTGTGAACCACTTATTGTTTCAAATCATTAAAGGCTATTGCATGAAACTAAATCTTACGAAAAACAAAAAACAGCTTGTATTGATTAAAAATACAAATTAAACCGAGTGCAGAGTCTTGAAAAATGTTTCAGCGTCACAAAAAAAAACGCGTGCAAAAAAGGAAATGTCTAAGAATGCTGGAACTAAATTGAGAGCATAATTTTTCATCAACCTACAAAATTCCGCTGTAATAGATTACCTATTCTTTAGAAATCCTATGAAAGTTTTCTGACATAGATTTAAAAGGTAACACCAAAATAACAGCAGAAAACCCAATTTAAAAAAGTGTATCTGTTGTTTCTTTTAGTCTTGGTGGTTTCATTATGGTTTCCTATTCGTGAACAGTTCCTCTAAATGTAATAATTATTTCGAAAGCCTTTTTCTTCCATGATTCATGGATATTTGTTTTAACTTTTCCCGACCTTTTCACACAATAATCAAACCAAGTCTTTTTTATTGCGTTTTACCCATATTTCAAAAAGTCTTTCAAACTCCTTGATCCAGCTCCAAGAATTGTAGGGAGGCATATGAACTATCATCAAGGACTTGTTTAATTCATTTTTAGATTTTAGCTGGTGTTGGACAACGGGAAGTTCATCCAAATAAAGTTAAATCATTTGCAAAGTAAAACGCCAGTTTATTGAAACTCTGACCGAAAATTTGAACCACCTCATTTCCAAACTCAGTTGAAATAAGCTAACAACAATCAACCTTGAGGGTTTTGTAAATCCAAATTGATTGCAAAAGCTTTCATTATAAAAGAGAATGAACAAAAGTCTTTTGTTGAGTAAACAAAATATGATCTACAATGCCAAATTGATCGGCTTAAGACTCTACAAGTTCAAATCAATTCTAATGGACCTATATATTTGGTTTTCTTTTCCAGAACCAAAAGACTTTTTTGATATAAAAAGACCTTTTTGATAAAAAAAAAACGTTTAAAAACATACACAATATTAAAAAATGGATGTTATTTAATGATAGCCTTTAATCTCCCCTGTGAGTTGAAACACAATTTAAGTCCTTTAATAAGCCCTTTTATGTAAACAAAAAAAAATCATTAACATTAAACATCTTTCGCGTCAAATCTATGCGTGTTAAACATCTCTCGCGTCGTAATGCCAAACGAAGTTGGTGCTTAGGACAGTGAGTGAAGAACTGGCTTAAGCTAATTTACGCCACCTATAGTATTAGTTACCATCATTTAAAAGACAACGTGGAAAGTCTTGATAAGAAAGGAAGATATAATAGAATTCAGTTGTCAATAGCTAATTGGTCACAATGGCCTTCTAAGCTCTTGCTAATGCTCAAAATGGTGGACTAGTTCATAGTTTCGCACCTAGCGTGCTCCAGTTAACCCAAGTTTTTAATCATGGAGTAAGTTTAACACTTGAATGTCCTTAAAACCTTCCCTTTGGGTTAGTTAGCTAGGGTGAGCCAAGGTGTATGATGCCTTGTACAGTTGTATTTTCCCTTTTTTTTGCCATAAATGTAGGCTACTGTTCAATTACTAGCTCAGAAGGTAAAATCTCATCACTTAGGACAGTGCCTAATCTTGAGTGAAATCCTAAGTTATGGGCTTCTTGTTAGCCTATCTTGGAAAGTTTAGTTTGGTGAATGAAACTTAGGAATGAATCAAGGTCTGGATAAATGTTTAGTTTTGTTGCAAGCTGTCTAAACTGGAAACTATGCTGCAAATCAACAAACTCAACTATAATATGGTAAAATTCTAATTAATTGACTTCTTGCCATTTCAGAAAGGGTTTAGGCTAGGAAAATGAAACTTTCAGGGATGAATCTAGAGACTAAAGTGTGTCCCAGGAAAGTATTTTGAAGCAACTACCTCCACTCCTTCTCCCTCTAGAGGGCTCTGACCTTTGATGACCTTTAAAAATGTGTTTGTTATAAAAGTGAAACCTTGCAAAATAGATCTTCTGCTTAATTGGAGTACAACAAAATTGCTTTCAGCTTTTCAACTTTGCTCAATTCCATTTTATAAGGTTTGAAAGATATGCAAATACATTTCCAGATTTAAAAAAAATATTGATTTGGCTCAAAATTCTACTCAAATAACTGGGATTGTATTTTCAGAACTAAAGGCAGAGAAAAAGCAACTAGTAACTGAAAATTAAGGTAAAATGTTGTTTTGTAAAAAATTCAATAGGTATAGACCTGTCATGTAGGCAAATTTTAGTGCCCTCTAGAAGGAGAAGGAGTGGAGATGGGTACTTTTAATACCTTCCCAGGACATACTTTAGCCTATAGACCCATTTCTGAAAGATTCATTTTCCTAACCTAAACCCTTTCTGAGATAGGAAGAAGTCAATTAACTAGAATTTTACCTATAATATTTCTAGTCATCACTGGTACTTTCTGTATAGTAGGAATTCAAAAGATAATTAAAAACTTATGCAGTCATTAATGCTAATTATCCACTTCTGCTCTCAAGTTGAAACTAGCCAGTGAACTGGTGAATCAGAGTGATTAGTTAAATATTAGGTAAAATTCTAGTTAATTGACTTCTTGCTATCTCAGAATGGGTTTAGGTTAGGAGGATAAAACTTTCAGGGATGACTTTACAGACTAAAGTATGACCTGGGAAGGTATTTTGAAGCAACTACCTCCACTCCTTCTCCCTCTAGAGGAATAAATATTCTTTGGCCAGGATTCTGGTGAAGCCATAATTTGCAAGACTCTTTAAGGGCTTGTCTCAAAGGACTATTAATTGACATGCCCAGTGGTTAGAGGTGATGCATACAATGAGGTTGAAATGTGAGAAGGTGAATCCCCCTTTCCTTTGAAAAATTGATGGTTTTAATTGAAACATGGCTTTCATGATTGCCAAGCAGCAATAGGACAGAATTCTCTACAGTTGCTTTGACTTGCTTCTGAAAATGCTGAATAGACAAGTAAAAATTGTCTACTGTCTTCCAACCAATTCAATGGGCAAAACCAACACATCTAGGGGGGCTGTTTTGAAACATCCTTTCAGGAGTCATAAAACAAGGAAAGGCATACACTGTGAGAAATGTCTGTCCACTTGCACTTACAAAACACACCAAGGTGACATTCTTGCCTCTTTTAGCTAAAATACTTTTTTTTGAATCTGTTTTGTTCATGTCTTTGCAACAACATTTGGGCTTGTGACACAGTAGAAAGTCCAGTTTCATCACAGTTTCAAATTTTAATTGGTCCAAATTGATAACAAACATAAAGTGAATTCAAGTTCTCAAAAAACTGTTTGACAACTAGAATTAAATCCAATTTGCTGGTGCCTGTGTTGAAAGCTCAAAGTTTCACTTCATAAAGTTTTGAACCAGTCTAAGCCAGCTATCTCATCTTTATTCCAATTTTTGGGGACTATAATAGACAGCATCAATTCCCAGTCATAAGTAAACTTTCAGACAGCCTTTGGTGTCAGACTGTGGTTCATTGAGCTATATTTCTGAAGGTATGTGCTGAGCTGTTTCTCTTGTTTTTTAGTAAGTTCTGTTTGAAGAGGATTCCCAGCTGCCTCTGAAACTCCTAATTCTTATGCATAAACTGTTTCAGCTCCTTCACTTTTGATTTCACAAGGACATTTCTTTGCACACTTTACACTCATCAAATACTGTTGCCTTTCTTAAGCTGAACTCTTCAGCAGCTTTGCCAAAGGTTAGTCTCTCCACCAACACAGCTTTTTAAAGTTTTTCCTGGTCAGGGCATTCATGACCAGTTCTAAAATATGTTCAGACAATCTTAAAAAAGATAGGGTCTGTTACTCAGGCTAAAACAAATGACTTTAAGCACCATGAACATCATAAAAAAATATCTGTTTTCTGTCTTTCTGACAGATCTGGAATTCATACCTAGGAATTGCAATTTCCTAAAATTTTTCTTTTGCTTATATTAAAATTATGAAATTTTTACAGATGTGCCTCATTTGCCTCCCAGAACTGCATAAAAAAATATAGAAAAATAATTTGTTAGATTTGAGCACACTTTTCATAATTAAATTTCAAACATTAGCAATCTGTTGCATCTCAAAGACAACTACATCCTTCATAAGAATGGCTAGGCTTTCTTAACCTATTTGGCACCATATGCAATTAGCTTGTTTTGCTGATTATTCTCAGGTTGCATCCATTAGGAATTTAAATGGTAGTTCTCTGTAATATCACAGAATGTGTAGGATACTATAAGTTCCTAGTTTGCCTACTCAAACAATCAGATTGGCACTTTAAGCACTTATTTCAGTTAATATTACACTAGTAAGTATGGACAGTTGGCATAAATAATGAAAAACAAAACAAAAACAAGCTAGTATCCAGTGTTAACCTTAAACAGTAACAGATAGAACAAACAACCTGCATTATTAAAAATCTTTACTTTATTTGGTCTGTGAGGGGTGAAACTGGATGCTTGAAATTTGTTTGGAATGATCCCTAGACTATCACTTGGAATCACCCCAGAAGAATGAAAGAAAATCAAATGACAACTGTTGTCTAGCCAGTTAGCAAATTAACATAAGAATCACTCCATAGAGAAAACAAATAGAAGCCTACACACCTGCAAGAATAAAGAATTAAGGCTTTGGTTCCAATTAAAGGAAGTATATGTTACCAACCTGCAAGGTTCTAATTTTCAGTAAGAGCTTAAAAACATTAGATGATGTTAAAAGTTGTCCAGCTGTTCAAACCAGTTTGAAACTTATGCCTATTTTATGCTTCACTGTGGCCATCTACCATGAATTTTTGTGTGTAAAATACTGAATGCAAGATACCCAAAAATCAAAGATTCAGTTTGCCCTGCTCCCCTAAATATGGAGCAGTTCATATATTTGAACTACAAATAAATCTAACATAAAACTTGCTGCCATTTTTTATGCCCTTTCTGAATTCAATTTAAGCCTTTTTTGGACCCTTGGAAATGATGAGACATAAGAGGTAAGATATATATTCCAAAACATGTCTATCACATGCCCCTAAGGACCAAATTTGCATTTCAGAGTGTTTATTTTATCAGTAATGAAGAGGGCAAAGGTTTTTTCACACCTGGAGGTAAAGCAATGGATGGGGGACAGGATAGGAACAGGTTCAGAAACAGTACATGGCAGGCAATGTCTGAATGGGGAGTGTCTTTTGGGGAAAATGTTTTCCATGTGAAGGTTTATTATTGCATTTTTTGCAAAGCAAAGGCACAACATTCCTTTCCTGTGCTCAAGAGTTTACAGCTTAGCCTTTTTTAGAAGGAGCAAGTATGGTACCTTAGCTTCTTTAAAAATTGTTCCCAGGGCTCTTTTTTGAATTCATTCAATTTTTTCTTATTCATCATGAGAGATGCTGGGATGCCAAACTGAACACACATATTCAAGATGCAGGTGAACAAAAGAAGTATAGATCCTTAAAGAATGGGATGAGAGGGACATAATCAAGAGCTTCAAGAGAGACATGGATGCATTAGCTCTATGGACAATATCTTTAATGTGGTTATCCCACTTGTAAATTACAGGAAATTGTAACACCAAGTAATTTAAAGGAAGACACAGAAATATCTGGAGAGATATGGTTGAGAAAAAAAGGTAAGGTTTTAAGGAACTGGACACACATATTGAAGATGCAGGTGAACAAAAGAAGTATAGATCCTTAAAGAATGGGATGAGAGGGACATAATCAAGAGCTTCAAGAGAGACATGGATGCATTAGCTCTATGGACAATATCTTTAATGTGGTTATCCCACTTGTAAATTACAGGAAATTGTAACACCAAGTAATTTAAAGGAAGACACAGAAATATCTGGAGGGATAGGGTTGAGGAAAAAAGGTAAGGTTTTAAGGAAACACGTCGGCATTATTCTAGATTTAGAGGTATTTACTCTTATGTCTAACTCCACAGCATCATCTGCAATTATCATTGAGCAACTCATAGAGTTGTTTACAAAGTTTCTGTAGCAGGTCTCAACAACTGTTAGGTCATCCACAAATTTCCATCTTTTGGGAAATTCCTTAGAAAGGTTATTAAAAAGGAGGGGACCTAGGAGATTACCTTGGGGTACTCCATTGTTGACAGGGAGGGGACTGAAATAATGATTCTGATATTTGACTACTTGTGATCTATTTGATAAAAGGAGGCAACCAATTTAACCAGGAAAGAATCAATACTATAATCAGTTACAAGTTTGTCAACTAAAATATTGTAGTTAACAAGGTAAAATGCTTTTTGAAGGTTGGTAGAAATTAAATTTAGCCAGCAATTAGGTTTTTTGAGAATTTTCATGGTTGAGCTAATAAGAAAAACAAAGTAATGGGAAGTAGAAGTGGGTTTAATGTTCCCAAATTGTCTCAGTTCAGTAAGAGGTAGGATTTTTTCTTTTAGGCAGTCTGCAAGGAATTGTTCATATAGTTTAGAGAATACAGGAATGAGTGAAATAGGACAAACGCCTTCAAAACCAGGTTTTCTGACTTTCTTTTTCAAAGGGGTTATGAAACCCTGGTTCCAAATTTGCAGATATTGGCCAGACTCAGTAATGTCATTGAAAATAATAGACAAGGGCTTTGAAAGGAAGTCACTGAAAGTGCTGATAAGAAGAAACAGGATATCTAAAAGGACAGACACTTGTTGTTGTTTTTTGTAGTTTCCCAATTTTTCTTTTAATCTCATATGGAGATAAAGAGGGGAAAAGCAGGTGGGAAATCATCAGTAGGTAATTGCTAAGATAATGCCAGAATGCTCTGGACAATGGAAGCAAGGAACTTGTTAAGAATGCTAACAATAACTTCTGGGATTCAAGTAAGTTGAAATCAAGCTGGTCTAGACTCCTACCACACAACTTTTTTACCATCAGAATGCCAATTTTTTGGTTTTTTGGTAAACAATTCTTTGCAGATTTATGCATTTCCTTTTTAATTGTTTTCCTTAGTTTATTAGCTTCATCCAGCTTATCATTTCTGAAAAGATTTAATTTTTTCTAATAAGTGCTTAATGGGTTGATTAATGAATGATTTGTCACTGGAGCACTTTTTTTTTCTGGGAAAGAAATATGATATTTATTGTTTAACTTTTTGTGAAATATAGTGATTTTTTCATCAAGATTGTGCAAATTATAAATATCAGACAAATCCTCAGTACTCAGCCATGTTCCAAAAGAAAGAAGGTCAGAATTTTGAAGGGTGTGGTAAGAGCCATAAGTCACTGAGAACGAATGCTTAAAATTAAAAGAGGGGGACGGGAGGAGGGAAAAATGGTAAGTCCCGCCCAATGGAGGCAAAGCTGAGAGGGGACTGTAAAAATTATTCAGATTAGTTAGAATGGCATCTAAAGAGGTATTTCTCTTAGTTGTTGGCATTTTAACTATTTGCCTAACTTTTAGAGAGGAGTGAATTGAATTAATCTTAAGTTCACTGGCATCACTAACCAGAAAAAGTCCAGCATATGGGTACTTTGAGATAACAAAATCAGTGCTGGTGAAATTTGTGTTTTGCATCAATGTTTTGGTTTGGCGAGTAATAGAAGACAGCTATTGCAATAATATTATAGGGATGGGGGAGTACTTTAGGTCTAATACTTAGCCAAAGGATTTCATCATACTTGGAGAAATTAGGAACAGGAGTAATTTTAGGGAAAAGATTGCATTTAGGGAAAAACATAACACCACCTTCTTTTTTCTAAGTGGGTGATCCAAAGGATGGAACTTAATAAATTTTGAGTAATTTGACAAGTGAAGAGACCTTTGGTCATGAGGCTATTTCTGTAACAGCTATAACATCAGTTTCATTTAATTCTGATAGCACCTTGAGTTCAGTAAGTTTGTCAAAATTATGGCTTTTGGCATTAATGATTAACAATTTTCGAAATTTAAAGTGACTGGGGAACCATGACTGTCATTGAGTTTCAGTAATTCTTGGGGTGGGTTCTAATTTTAGGCTGTGGGATGGTATGGATAATTTTTGGGACAGGCTATTTTTTTTGCAGGACAATTTTCACATATAGGAACTCTCAAACCAGAGTCACATTGATAGGGCATCCATGGGGAATAACCTATAAGGGATAGGGGAAAGGTTTCCTGGTGATACAAGAAGAAGTCAAATTGGGAGTGTTCTTTATTGGCCCTTGTCAAAATATTTGCTTGATTTTCATCTTCATATTTTGCAACTGGCTGACAAAATTCTCGTTTTTCACCAATTTGATTTTTCTCTTTTCATTTATTATTTCCTTTCTTGTTTTCATGCGTCATGCATAGCTAGTATGGTCTCAGAACATATTTACAAAATTCTTATTTAGGGATATTTTTTGCTATCTTAAAGAGTAGTTGAGTTAGGTGAACAAGTGTATCCAGAGCCTTGATGGTCTCCTGGAAATTATTTTCAAGCATCTACCTCCACTTATTTTTCTCCAGATAGCACTGACCTTTGATGGTCTTTAGTAATCTTCATCTTAATAAAAGTGAAACCTTGCAAAATAGATCTTTGACTCAAAAGAAGGCACAAGAAAAGTGTTCCGAGTCTCATACCTTGAAAGATTTTAAATATCTGTAAAATTATTCCTTCAGTTTAGGAAAAAGTCCTTGATATGACTCAAAATTCTACTGAAATAACAGAAATTGCATTTTCAAAACTGAAGCCAATGTAAAAGAACTGAAAACTCAAAATTAAGGTGTAACATTGAAAAAAGTACACAGTGGAGCTGTTGAGAGGGAGACACTGTAATTCTGAAAAAAAATCCTTAAATAGTTAGTTTTATCATTCCTACAAGCACTTCACTTTTCTTTGCCCCCCTCCCAATGTGTAAATATATAGTTCAAAGTATATATTTTCAATTTATTTTTCTATTTGTTAATTTCCTTTATGGTGCTTCTTTGCCATTAAACCTATTCAACAAAAGATTGATAGGTAGAAGCCTAGAATTAGGGCTGTTGTGAAGAAAACATGGTAAGAATTACTTCATAATATCCAGAATAACTGTAGTTAGCACATTTTGGCTGTAGCTTCAGTGTACTTTACCTCTCTCCCTCATGTGTGAATATATAGCCAAGCCCAAGTTATATATTTCCTAGGCTAAACCTGTGTTTTCTGTTTCTTGATTTTGTCTGTATTGATTCAATTTGTGGTCAGATGGAGGTCAATATGGAGCAGTTCATATATTTGACCTACAAATAAAGTGAACATACCAATCAATGCCATTTTTTGTGCTCTTTCTGAATATAATATTTGCTTCTCTTGTAAATTCAATTTTAAGCCCTTTTAGAACCTTTGAAAATAATAATTTCTTTCAAGTTTGTGGATATAAAGATGGGCTAAAACATTGGTTTAAAACTTACTATTTCATTATAAGTTCATATTGTAGAAGTCATAATTAAGAAACATTGATTTGTCATGATTAATCTGAATTAAAAAAATCAAAACAATTCTGCCAGGTTATCTTTTTATTCTATAAGGCTGCTTAAAAACTGCCATTTCACCTAAATGTCAAAAATATCGAAGCCCACAGAAGAAACATGGCAGATTGAAAATGGAGATATTGTTTCAGATTTTTTATCCTACTTAATTGTGTTAAATTAATGCTTGTGGATTATCATACTGTACAAAATGGATTTTTTAATGAAATAGTAAGTTTTAAAATGAATGCTAAAATATATCTGTAAAGAATCTACAGAGTTGTTCAATTGAGTTTCAGTATCTAAATTATGTGCTTAGTCAGGTATTCTTAAATTATACAGCAGTGTAAAAAATTGAAAACACAGGAGGTAAAACTATTTTATTGGATAGTAGAGACTAGAATACTGAATATTCCATAAATCTTATCCCCATTTCTTTTTTGACTTTTTGTGTAAGCTTCATTAAATATAAAAAAAAAAATGCCAAAAAGCAATGATTTAAATTGTGTGAGCTCTAGGTTTTAATACATACATAAATAAAGGAAAGATAAGTAAAGTTTATACTCTATATTTTCTTGAGAGCAACTGATGTGAGGCTAGCAGTTCCCCTTGAGAGGTAAAAGGGAACAGGTTTTTCTTAACACCTAGAAAAAATCAGCTTTGGTCATATCAGAATTTTCATATTAGAGAAAAACAAGCAGTTGCTTTATGTTGTAAACAAACTTGCAAAGTCCCTGGTGCTTGATCAGTGATTTAAGTCCTTCAGTTGTTGTTGTTTCTTACTCAATTGTGGAAATCATTTTGTTTTACAGTTGTTTGATTTTGATATTCATAATTTTTTTTTCTTCTCTTTTTAATACCTCTTTGTAGACTTCAATCTTATTATTGTATTGTTGTATGAAAAATAAATTTATCTATGTAAAAAATCTAGTGCATTATTGTAATGTAGGGAAAGAGGGTAATAATAAGTCATTACTATTGTTATTTTATTTTGATGATCCAAAAGTATTTGCTTCACTTTCTCTTTTAGAGCCAAATTTGTTCTATGATTTTCATAAATTCATAGATAGAAATGGGCAGCAAAGACAGTTTAATTTTCAATTAATGCTGAAAAAATAACAATTTTACCATGGGGCACAAAAGATTGTGCCCCAACCTGATATATTCTAAAATTATCATTCTATGCTGCTATTTTTTGACATTTCTGTTAGAAACATGTCACTCGGACTAGAATGGGGGAATAATACCATATTCTCTCCAAGTGTGCTGGTATGCCAGTAAATGTTATATATTGATTATGACTTTTAGGTACCTACAATGGCAACCCGCCACCCTTGTGGATTTACCAACCAAATCAATTATTTTGGAAACCTATTTTGCTTTGAATCACAATGTCAATTCAGTACATTATGCTGGATCCCCTAAATCTGGCTGCTCTGCAGTCAGAGCTGTCAATTGCTGAAAAGTATGATGACAACTTCCAAGAGGTTACCCTTTCATTCAGTGGTGACAATGGCTTGCTTGATGATATCTATAAAATAACAGGTATTCATTTTTTCTGAGCATTACTTTTTTAAGATACAAAATTTTGTCTAATTACTTTACCTTTTGTTTATTTCTATCCATGAGGGGAGGGAGAGGGGGCCACTCTCCTCTTTCCCTTTGCAACTGTCCTTGATCCAGTCCTCTCAGATTGGGACATGTTTTGTTTGATTTTCCAAGGAGGATGTATGAGCAGGCTTTTGAGTGAAACCTCTTCTATTTGCTGGTATCTACGCCAATGACTTTTAATTCCCATAACTGATATTGGAACCATATCAAATCTCTTGCTTTACCAGGGGGATCAGAAATAATCTCAGCCTAATGATAGGAAAAACAGTTCATGCTTTTATTTTTTCCAATACACTCTTTTTTGGCATTAATGCCCTGTTTAGTAGTGATTCAGTATGAATACCTCATCTCTGTCTGTGACATTTTGGAAATTGCTCTAAAATATTCATCTACAGGTACAATCATTTCTTGATTCAACCAAAAATATTGACCAGTGAGGAAAGTTTTGAGCCTGAGACAATAAGGAAGTCCGAGGGAGATAAATACTAGGAATAAAGTGGATTTTCCAACTTTTTAATGTGCAACTCTCTTAATTTTTACACCACCCAAATACTTGTACGGACATAGCCTAGTGCTGTTTTACTTCTGCTTTCTGGCCATGCTTTCACTGATTTCTGTGCTTAGTTCAAAAAAGCTAGATATCTCTAGTTACTGTTCCCCCTGTTCTCTTCACAGTTACAATTTTATCATTTAAAAACAGTCAATCAAGAAATTTCCTTTTACATTCAAAACACTGATGCATTGACTTTCCCTACAATATTGTAGGGTAGGTCAATTGTAGGGTAGGTACAATATTGTAGGGTAGGTCAATATTTCCCTACAATATTTCCCTGTAATATTGACAACCTAGGTGAGAAATATTTAGACCTTAATCACGCTATTAAATGAATGATTTAACATTCATTTTAAGCTGATACAATATAAAAAGTGTTAAAAAATCACTCATATGCACAACAAGATGGGCCTCTGAGCCCTTCTCAAAAGAATTAAATAATTTTTCTATTCTGCTCATATTTCCATGTAATTTTCTGTTTTTTTCTATTTTCATATATTTTTTTTCTAAGTCCATCGAAATATGTAGCTTAACTCTCCAATTGCCCTGCTTAACACCCCTTGTAAAGTCCCTTAAAAATGGTTAAATATTTTAAGAATAATGGCGGTAGTGTTTATTTTGGTGTTATATAATATAATTTTTATATAATTCTTTTATATAAATTATATAATTCTATAATATAATTCTATATAATAAATTCTATAATTCTATTATATTCTATAATAAAAAATTCTATATAATTATATAATTTTTATATAATTCTTTTATATAAATTATATAATTCTATAATATAATTCTATATAATAAATTCTATAATTCTATTATATTCTATAATAAAAAATTCTATATAATTATATAGTTCTGTATAATTTTATATAATTCTTTTATATAATTCTATATAATTTCTATATAATTTTGTTTGAAGCTCGTTGATGGTTTTTAAATCGTGTTAATAAACATGGTTGTAAAAAACACAACAGAACATAATTGGGTATCAAGGACATTTCCAATAAAATTAAAATTTGTTAATTCTCAGGGGAAACCTTAGTGTATTGGGTTTCTAAAAACAAAAATTTGGCAACTAAAATAGAAATTGATCTGGTTCTAAAGAAGGAAAGAAAAAAAGAAAAAAAGAAATGAATAGGATAAGAAACTATTGATATTGAAATGGCTTTCACGAACAAAGCAGTGCCAAAATTGCATTTCCTGTGATTAAAAAACATCAATAATAATTGAATAAATGCTAAGAGTAAAAAAAAATGGACAAACCCAAAGGGGAACAACAATAAATATATCTCAATGAAAATCAGTGCAAGGAAAAGAAACTTTAAAATACACAAAAAACTTGATAAACCTAAATTTTAATCAAAGGTAAAAAGAACTATTGAAAGATGAAAATCAACCTACAAATATAACATCTCCTGTTTAGGGTGACCAAATTTCCCTTCATTAAAGGATGACTGACCAAACCTGTCTTCATTAAAGAATGTGACCTGGAGAGCTTTTATCTGAATTGCTTTGATTTTTTGTTAATTTCCCTCAGTGAGACTATAATGCCAAACAGAACATGCATATTCTAATAAGGGTCAAACAAAAGATGTGTAAATACGGAAAATATTGTAAATACAGAGAGGGCAAACGCCCTCTAAATACCAGAGTCCCATTCGCATTTTACTGAATACTATAGTTAAAAAAGGTTATTTTACGAAGCTATTAAATCCAAAATTTCCGCAACTTCCAGGAGTTAATATCATTATATACTAAACGATCAGTCTACTTTCACTAGTTCCTTTCAGTAATATTGGAGATTATAGTGATTTTATTTTTTTCTGTTGTTTTTTATGGGTAAAAACCACACTGTTAAAAATATATACCGTTTTTAATGGAATTTAGATGGCATTTAAGTCCCTTAGAGATCTTGAGAGGAAGGGAATGGGAACTAGTGGTGCCACCTTTGTTTGTAAATATTGATTAGCTTCAATTAGACTATATTTTTTTTGCTATGTTGTTTTTGATGCCATGACAAGTAAAATCACACTGTTCAAAGTAAAAATTGTTTTCAGTAAAGCGCAAATAACCCTCTGGCTTTTAAAAGGATTAGTGGGCATTAGCCCTACTCTTGTTTGTGGGAATTTCTGCTCGTTATAAGTTTCTCTTGATTATCCATGGTAATTTCTATTCATTTTCGATCTTATTTATTCACTGATAGTGATTTTGTTCGTTTTAGGTTTGAATTATTATATGACTTTATTTCTGCTCATTTTTGGTTTAATATAGCTCTTTGCTTTTCTTTGTAAAAGTTCTTTTTTTGGGGGAAAGTTCTTTTGAATTACAATGTTGAAGGAGCCACCACTTCTTGATGGCAAAGTCTACATAAAAAAAAAAGAAGGGAAAGCTAGTAAACCCATAAAGCTAGAATCGGACCCCAATTTCAGCTTATTCCTAGAAAGTGGTAAGGGTCTAAACTCTGCGGTTTTTATGGGAAGTGTGGACCTTAGGCTGGATTGATGAATATAACTTTTCATTTTGGAAAGCTTCGTAGAGCTCTTGCCTGGGGCCAAAAAGGATGGTTTTTGCTTGTCCTTGAGCCAGAGCCCATAGTGTGTGAAGTGACTTGGAGTTTTATAGCCTATGTGAGAGAGAACTATCTGAAGTTATGCAGTTAAGTTTTCGTTTCATCAAACCATGTTTCTGCTTTCGAGTGGAAAGCTCTGTTCTAGCAGGCAAGCAGGCAGGCACCAGTTTCAAATTGAAGATGGACAAAAATCTATAAGTGTTAAATATAAGCGGCAGTTACCCGGCTCCGCAGCCAATATATCTTCTTTGAGTGATAAATAGAAAAATTACAAAAATAAAAAAGTAGGGACCAAAAGTGCTGCCATCTATTGTTTCTACCCATTTCTGTTGGTGCTTTCAGCTGTGTTTATCATTCGGTTTTTCGTACTTGGGATTGTGGTAGAGAAATGGTATCTGATATACCTTTTAAAATTTAAAAGTTATCTCATTGCTAAAGAAATTATAGTTTATCCTTTGCTCCTTTCTAAGTGGTGACGTTAGAAACTTGGCCTACGGCAAAAAAGTCAACTTTTGAACTAAGATAGATAGATTTTTTTTCGACGGCAGTCGATAGCTCTTGATTAGCTGATCAAATTATATGTCATCCATTTTTTTGGTAGAAAAATTCCTTCATGAGATATACCAGTTTGAAAGTTCAAAGGGGTTGACAACTTCAATTGTAAGGTACACACTGAAAACAAAAATAGGCCGATACCAATTGTGAGACATAGGGGAGTTTTTAGCAACAGTCGGCTGTTAGCTCATAATCATCTTCCGGAATGAGGGGTTCGTAACTTGCTAGTTGGTGTATCTATTATTTGTTTCTAGTGTATTTGATGGTAAGACTAATTTGGTTCCAGCGGTAAGACATGTAGGAGACTTGCAAGTAATAATGGGCTGTTAGGCTACAATCATCTTCAGCGATGAGGGGTTTGCAACTTTTGCGAGTTGGTGTACCTAGTATTTATTTTTAAGATCCTTACAGATTAACAACTTCAGCGTTTAATCGGAGCGAGGAAACAAAACCAAAGCGTTGCTCTAGCAACACTTTACTCGGTGAAGCCGAACAAAGGTTGCCGCAACACCTTACGTTGCCCATGCAACGTAGATCTAGTTTTTTAAGGATAGATTTCTTCTTGTGACTTGCATAGGCAAAGATACAAATTTGGACATGTTATGATGGATGTTACACAAATTGTATCTATAGAAAACCCCAAAAGTCGTCTAATGAATAAGAAATATGATTATTTTTTAAAATGCGTTTTCAAAATGGACTAAAAAATGAAAAAATTTTTTTTTTCGAGAATCTATGAATATAAGCAAAAACTAGGGGCGCAAAACGGATTGGCCTTCACATAGCATAGATTGGTCACTTAGGTCAACTGATCTAAGTTATAAATAAACATGTTAAGTGAGTTAAGCATAACGAGATAAAAAGATCAAGCTATGCAAAGCCCAATCCGTTTCGTGTCCCTCGTTTTCACTTATATTCCTAGATTCTTGAGACAAAAAAGATTTTTTTTTATTATCTAGTATTCTCGTATTATTTAGTATTTTCGTATTATTTGCTTTTCTCGTATTATTTACTTTTCTCGTATTATTTAGTATTCACGCATTATTTAGTATTCTCGTATTATTTAGTATCCTCTAGGACTAAAAAACCCTCAGTTTTCTTTTGTCTTCCCAAGTCGAAACTAAGTTACCACAGTTACAGGCAAGTGTTCTTACCACTGCGCTATCAAGTTTTGTGTAACAGTATTTGTTTTAAAGTTTATGGTATGCTCAATTACCTCTAAATGTTGTTTTATTTATACAAGGGGGTATACAAGAAGGGGAATTTTGGTGTTGTATCATTTCACTGCCACTAGAAGTGCATATAAGATTTGGAAGTAATTGAAAATTCGAAAGTGGTCAAAAACTTATCAAATTTATGTGACAAACAAACAAACAAAAATCAAAGAGTTGTTGTGTTGAGGAAAATTAGAAATGAAAAATATAAACAAGGCAGAATATTTCTGAAGTTAAAAAGAAGATTCCATATAGATTGTCAAAATTACACACTAATGCATTTGTCAGAGATCTTTATTAGATATGTTTTGTCAAAGCCTTTGTCAAAGCTTAAGAACCAGCCTCAGCTATCTGCATGCAGGGTCCCCAGAAGGTCAGCAGGAGAAATTCCGGCAATTTCCACGCGTGCAGAAAAGCCGGGCCAGGCAAAAATTTATCAAATATACCCTTAAAACAAACGGTGCAAAGAAAGTGTACCGATAACCCCAGAGACAAGGGACGGTGCCAGCCTCTTTCAGATACTGCCCAGCTAGAGCTTCTGAAGTTAGTATCAGGAATCCTACAATTCCAAAATGGGAGTCTTTTTTTAACTGACCTGGGCACTAGATCAACACAAAATAATTGAATAAGGTTCTATTTCTCTTCATAGCTGACGCATCTGTCTCAAAAATCGCTCTTGGTTCCTTTCTGGTGATTAGGCAGGTGTAACCAAGAAGAATTCAAAAGTGAGTTGCCCCTTTCCCGACCTGACTTTTAAAGTCGCCTAGAGAGTATAAAAAGAGAGCTTTTGAAAAAATATTGTTTCTAGTTTTCTTTTCTCTTCTTGCATTGTTCTTGTTGTTCCATTCTTCTGGTTTCATATTGCTTTCGTTTTTATTCTTTTGTTGTGCTAATATAAATGAATAAAGGAATTTTAAAACGAGTTCAGCTAAAATTGAACATGCAAATCAAGCTCAAAACGAACAAAAATATTTAATTGTAATATAGATGAAACCCAACACAAACAGAAACTAAGTAAACAATAATAGCAAACAAACATACAACATGTACTAACAAGCTTTGATTAAATGTGTGAATGAAGATTGAAACGAACAACTTCAAAGAAGAGTATGGGTACTGCCCCCTTCCCTACCTGTAAAAGTCTAAAACCTACTGCGTCATAAGCGGTTTATTGAAAATGGCGTTTTATTACAAACATTTTCTTACGTACCTTTGCAACATTGAAAATAAAAAATGAAATTACAACAAAATAAAATTTTTAACTGCTTGGCTTTTAAGTAGTTGACATCATTATATATCAAATAATTAGTTTAACCTTATTTCTTCCCAAGACCATTCACGACAAATTTAGTTTCACTACAAACAAGAATTGAAGCCACTACCTTTCTCCTTTCCCAACTTTAAAAATATAAATCCTACTGCGTCATTAGCGCTATACTAAAGCGATTTATATTACTAATATTCTCTTTTCCAGTTATTACAGCATGGGAATAAAAAATACATATTACACTATTCGAATTTGCTTATTCAATTTTATTAATTATAAAAAGAATTTTGACTTTATGAATTTTATTTATTCAATTCAAATTAAACGTTAAGCCTCCTTGTAGTATATTAAACGCGAAATGCATATTAAATGCGTTCAATACCTTGTGGCAATTATACTTTTCTTCTTGTACTATAAAAATAGTACATTCAGATGCCTACTGGTACAGATCGATGAAATCGGGTTCCAATCCGGATTTTTAGCCTGTCGATAAAATATGTTATGACTATAACTGTTATGAAGCCGTTCTAGCCGAATAATTAGCACGCTTGACCAGAAAGCCTTTGTTCATTAGGACCGGGCTTCGAGTCCTGGTGCCGCTAGTTATTTGGTTTAGAAAGGGAGTCATGGGTGTGACTCAGTAAGCTCATCCAGAGTCGGACCGGCTTTAAATGGATACCTGATGAGAAATACGGAGAAGGTAAACAGGAACGGTTTCCAAAAGCACAGTACTTCCTGGCTGAAGGGGGAAGAAAGGGAGATCAGCACCGCCAGAAGGGAATGTAAAGTTCAATGCCGTATTCCTTCTTTACCCTAAGTCTTAGAATATTGATTTTATTTGAATGAGGACGAATATCATATTTTTACCTGGGTGACTAGAACTAGAACTATTTGAAATCTTCCAATTGTAGGTGCTTGTGGCCTTTTGATTTAGAGCAGTCGAATCAATTTAAGTTCAGCTCTTGACTTTTTGAGGAGCTTGCATTTCCCCCTGGAAAATTCCCCCACACGTGAGACAGAACAGCCAAAGAGAAAATACAAAATAGGTACCTCAAAATGTCCATCAGCCACCCATTAAAAGTTGCTAGCCTGAGAAAAGTTCACTGATTTTCAAAAAAATCCTAAAAAAGCATGATGTTGGCCCAAAGAGAACCAAGTTGCTATCAATTGAAAATTGTGGGAATTCCAATCGATTTAAAAGTATGAAAAAACTTTTTTTTGAGCTTCCAGCTGCAGAGGAAGTAGCCTAATGCCATATAGTGGTGCATTCGTCAGTGAAAAGTCACGTAGTCCATTCGATACAAATTGTTAATGCGGACATTCATCTTAATGCTAGACTTAACTCAGTTGATACAAATGATTTTTCATGAAATTATGTTTGGTGATGTATAAATCCGCATTAGGTACTATAAAGGAGGGGCGGTAGGTCATTGTGTAGGAGGGGAATACCAGATGTCTAAAAGATCGTATTTAAATACCCGAATTGTCTAATTCTCCATTAGCCTTCAGATAAATATAGGAAAGGGTCTAGGGGAGATAGGAGTTAATCTATCATCGCCTTTCATTTATGCTAAGCCTGGATAAGGTTGCAGCTAGGAGATGCTTCTCTTTTTATTTAACGAAACGTTTCTTATATTTTAAAGCTTAATTTAACTGAACGTAAATGCCTCACAATTCATAAAAATTATATGAAGTGGCGTGTAAGGTGACAAGTACTACCAGGAGTTTTGTTTTTACCTATTTTAAATGATAATTTTCCTCTTTTTCCTGCATGAATGTTTAAATGTATTTAAACATGCGTAGCAATGTATTCCAACATCAAAGAACACTTGCGGAGGCCGTGTTGGCTTCAGCTACGTTAAAGATCAAGTCACGCAGAACTTCCATCCAGATGAGCAATAATACCCGTCTCCGTCCACCCAAATTTCTTTATTAAAACTATTATTAATAACTTATTCAACAAAACTACTGTTCATCGAAATTTTTTACTAAATAATCAAATTTTGTCTAAAATTTTACTTACAATCCAATGTTTGAATTCTCAAGCAGAAAATTGGAAAAGCGGAAAGCTACCGACCAATTCAAAATTATTGGTACATACACTTACCAGCAATAAATCGTGTGTTTTTGGACTGGTAGCCTACATCATATCTTTGTTAAGTCTGGACATGATTTGAAAACAATCAGAAATTATATATATATAAAAAAAACTTTTTTCAACTGAAAGTAAGGAGTAACAGTAAAACTTAAAACAAAAGGAAATTATTCCATATATGAGGGGAGGGGGTACCTTCCTCAAAACCGCACTCTTTATGCTAAATTTGGACTTTTTGTCATAGTCACCCTATTTAAAACGACTGCTGAAACATAAGGGCCATTGAACTGGAATAAGAAACTTTTTTAAAACACTGTAGTTAGTAGATAGTCTATCACTCAAAAAGACCAAAAATGAATATGAATAGGGCTGAAAACCCTTATGCCTTCTCAAGACCAGAACATAATTTGCGCTTTACTGAAAACAATACGTTTGAAATGTTTCCAACTTTTTACTTAAGATATAAAAAAATTTTACTTTACATAAAAAATTATCAGAACTTTAAGGAATACATATCAGTACGTGTCAATTAAACTGACAATCCACGGTCCTTTTTTTTTTAGTAAAGCTCGAATCATGTTCTGGTCTTAGGAAGGCATGGGGGTGATCAGCCCTACATATCTTAATTTTGGCTCGTTTTGAGTTTGACTCGGCTATTTATTGTAATTTCTGTTCGTTTCAAGTTTCATTTTTTTTTTGTTGATAGTGATTTGTGGTAGTTTTACACTTGGAAGATTATTTGACTTTATTTCTGCTGATTTTTGGCTTAATGGAGCTCTTTACTTTTCTTTGAAAAACTTGCTTTGTGGAAAAAGTTTTTTTTTTATAAATTAACAACCAGAAATGGCAAATTTAAGTCATCTGCTTTTTGTAGGAATATATTTTGATGTTGAATTGTTTGTTTCCCCCTATCAATCAAGGATTTACTCAAACAATAGCTAGTAACCTAGAAAACATTGATAATATTTTTTTTTCGCAATCATGTTGATAAAACGTGTTCTTTATTTATCCTGGAAACATGCCCATATTCCTAGAGTAAGTTTTTTATTCGAGATTTTGTTTTTAGTCGCATTTCCTAGTGAAAACTCGTCAGCCAACAATTCGTAATTATTCTGCCTTAAAGCTAACTTAATTTCTGCAGTTGCCTCATTGAATTTGTGATGAATGAATGATTTGTTTTTGTGATTTTTCAAATGACAAAAGGAGTACAATGTTGTGATTGTGCTCTACAATGATGTTGGGTGGACTTGAAATTATGCCTGGATATCCATATTTGTGGGCAAGATTGATGATTATTGCTTCTGAAAAACTAGTTCGAAGAAGGTGATTTGTTGACAGAAGTTGCAGGAATTATTGGACTCTAAAATTAAAAGAGAATTAACTCTCTGTGATATCAATTTCTTGCTCAAAAACGTTATTGTTTTATCTTAAAATATGCGCCATTTAATCTTGTACCTTCCAGGTAACCTGCCTATTCTATATTTTCAATTGCAACTTAGCTAATTTTGATTAGGCACCAGTTTGGTGTTTGGCCTCTTAACCCTAAAATTAACCCTAAAATAACTTAACCTTAAAAATAAACTTAACCCTAAAAAAAATAGAATACTTCACTACATTAAGAAAATCTTTTTTCTCTTTTTTTTTATCCTCGGGAAGAAGTTACTGTTAATGGAGAATCAATACAAAGAAGAATGTCCTCCGTGTTAAGAAATCCCCCCCCCCGTGAAAACATTTTTAATTTCGATTAAAATTCCCAAACTATACCGCTTCTCTTCGAATTGGTCCAAATGTCCTCCGCTCCAAAGGATTGAAACCGCGCATCCCAAGGGAATATTTCCTATTTTCACTTCTTCCCTTCAGGGCTGGATCTATACACCAATGATTACTGCTTCATTGGTATTGCGCAGTTGCGTGTTCTTTCCAACAACGCAAATAAACTACTCATTGTCTGTCCTTGCTGTGATAAATAAAAAACACGTTTTTTTTTTACGAAACCTCAGCGGAGAACCAATCTGGTTGCATTGATTCTTGGCGTTCTTTTTTATTTTTTATTTTTAACAATAATCAGGGCTATTGGAATTCCCCCGGTACTTACGTGTTATAGCGACCACATTGGTATTCTTGAGTAAAACCGGTTTTTCTGTGTGCATTTGGAGATAATTAGCTTAGTCTCAGTGAGATAAACTATTATGCAGGTTTATATCAATTAAATATTTATTAGGTAGAGTTGGTTAGGTTTGGTATTTAAGATAGCATGTCCTAGGTGGCCTGCTTTCCATAATTGTCTGTCGTTGTTCCCATACTAAAGTATTATATTTTCGTCATATTTTGGTATATTTCATTAGGATTAACCCTGCTTAATTTCTTTGGTGTAGTCGCTATAACATGTAAGTCCATACTCCCTAGTCATCCATTAAAAATTGTATAGTATAACTGCGATTAAAGTTGTTGCAAAAATTTTGTCTAAAATATAAATAACAAGGCAAAATCTTGATTCTTAAGAAGAAAAACCAATTAAGCTTCGCAAAACTTCCTTTTATTGACCATTAAAAACAATTTCAATTAAAAATGAACATAGATTAGTTTTAAAACACCGTTCCTGCAAAACAAATTCTTCAAAGAAAAGTAAATAGCTACATAAAAAGACGAGGAGAAATAAAGTAAAAAAAAAGTTGAAGGCCTACGTGGACATAAATCACTATCATTACAATGCGACTCAAAACAAACACAAATCACAATAAATAATCAAGTCAAACTTAAAACGAACAGATATTACCGCAAAAAGGTGCACGGCTACCGCCCCCTTAGCCATCGGAAGACCAGAACATCGTTTGAGCTTTACTGAACACAAAATGTATTTTAAAATTTTCTCTTTTATAACATTAATAAATCCGAAATTGCTGAAACTTACAGCAATGAATATTACTGAATATTATATTAAACTGTCAATGTTCATTTATTATTTTTTTAAGATCTTAGTTGTTATGATTTTTTTTTCTTTTTTTTTTGAACCACGCAGCTCGAAAGGAAAACTGTTTTCAGTAAAGCGCAACTGACGTTTTGGTCTTCGGAAGGGTTCGGGGGCGTCCGCTCTATTCCTTTTTGTTGCAATTTATGTTTCCACATTTATGACTTTATTTATCCTCGTTTTTGTTTGAATATTGTCCTTTATTTTTCTTTGAAAAATATACATTTTCTACAAGATAGTATGTGCCCTTGTAATGACGAACAAATAAATTACGAGTTTACCGAGGCAAATTCTTTCTAAATTTATAAATGAAAAGAAGGAATTTTATTGGTTGCGTAGCTTGCATGAAATTTCCCAGGTACGCATTAACAAAAACGTAATAATTTTTGATTTTGCAATATATAAAGCATCTGGACTATTTATTTTTTTTTTTTAAATTCACTGCCCTGTCAGTAATGGTGATATGCCGCTAGTACCCTTTCTAAGTGACAAAATAATTGGAGGGCAACTAGCCCTCCTCCCACGGTCTTTTTATTCCAAAGTCGTCCGATCAGATTTTGAGATGGCTATTGTTTTCAGCATAGTTCAGAGGTCCAATAAATGTGCCTTTGGGAATGACAAGACCCCCCCCCCACAGCCCCGAGGAAAGGGCTGAAAATTATGAAACTCGCCCAATGTTTACATACAATAGCCTATTGGTTATTTGGAAGAATGCAAAAAAAATTCAGGGAGAGGGGAGTTTCCTGGGGTGAACTTTCCAGGGTAAATTTTACCAGAGATGATCTGACAGATTTGTCCGGATGAAATTTTTAATGGGATTGGAATTCTCTTGAGGATTTGCTGTGGAGGGGGGGGGCTGTTCCGTGGCAGAAATTCTCCATGGGGGAATTATCACCAGGGAAAATTTTCCTCAGGAGAAACTTTCCGAGGGGAGTGGAAGGATTTTCGGGAAGAATGTTCCACATGGGTGGGATTTCTGGCAGACTTGATAACACGATTTTCAGGTGGAATCGTCAGCAAGAAACTTTCTAGGGGAATTTGCAGTGAGGATGGAATCGTCTAGGGTTAATTTCCCGAGTTGGGGGGGGGTGAGGATTTTGCGCGGGAGGAGCTTTCCATTGATGATTTTTGTGGGTGAGTCGGAAATGTTCCTTGCAAAAGGAGGTGGATTTCCCTTGCATTAATTGAAAAACGATGAAAAGAAATTTTTTTCGACTGAAAGTAAGGAGCAACGTTAAAACTTAAAGCGAACAGAAATTATTCCGTATATGAAAGGGGTTATCCAGTCCTGGCTAAAGTATAACTTTTTGTTCCAATTCTTCAAGAACGACTCCTGCAACACAGGGGCCGTTTGATTAGATTCAGAAGCTTTCTAAAAACAGTAAAAACTTTAGCGTAATGAGCGGGGTATCGAGGAGGGGGTAGCCCATTTTATATGCGGAATAGTTTCTATTCGTTTCAGGCTTTAATGTTGCACTTTACTTTCAGGTGAGAAATTTAGTTTTTGTTATTTAATGTCTAAAAAGCGCACTATTAGGATTGCTATAGTCGTAAACCTTTAACAAGGGGTTTTGATACTCCCGTTTCACCAAAAAGGATTTGTTGTTTCATTTTCACGTGTATAAACGTTAGAAATATGGTGCGAGATCAGACTCATGACTCCATCTTATCATGGTTGCAGCGTCAGATGCAACCTTGTAAAGAACGAAGTAACCAAAGTAACCGAAAATTTAACAACGCATATTAAAGGAATAACTAGGTAAAAAAATGTCTAGCAAAGAGTTTGCTTGAAAAAAGTGGCTGACTCTTTACTAAGTTCCTGTTACTAAGCTGACTTTTTACTTAGTTCTTTACTAAGTTTCCTGTGTGATATATATTCTAGTTAAGATTATAGGCTTTAAATAACTTTGAGTTAAATGTATATAGATTCAAGGTCTTTACTAGAAATAAAGACATATTTTTAAATGAATCAGTGAGAAGGAGTAAACTGATGAATTTTGGCTGCATCAGAGACGGTGGGTTCGAAAAATCTTAGTTCGAGCGTTAAACCGCCTCTTTTTCCTTTTTTTTCTACTGAAAAACTTGTTCTACTTATTTGAGTTGAAGAATAAACACTCTCCTTTAAATACTAGCTTAGCCAAGGGTTGTGATTGGAGTATATTTGCATATAGGGAAGGGGAATCTTCCCCGAGATGGATTCAAAGAACCTGACAGAAAAATAAGAATTATCATGGTATTCTGCATTTTTATACGTCCCCTTCCCCTCTAAATAGCTCCACTGATACCGTCCCGATAAAATATGTAAAGTTGAAACGTTGGGCCTAACTGAAATACAAAAATTTCTGAACCAATAATATAAGACAGTAGCTTTTTAATATGACTAAGATGGCCAGAACATAAGGGTTTTTTGAAAAAAAAAACTGCAAGCGCATAGAATTTGTGGTCGTCTACTTGAGTGTCTTGGAAATCTATAACATCCCACTTTTTCTACTAAAAGCCATAGAACATGGTCCCATTAATCTCCTACACCAGTGGTTCTCAAACTGTGGTACGCCTACCCTTGGGACAGGGAAACGTTTAGGGGGTACACTACCGGTAAAAAAACCTTTAACTCTAGGACTGGCAATTTTATAAAAAAAAATTTGCTACAGTTCACTTAGTACTGGTAACTGAGAAGGGGCACCTAAAATATTTTGTGGGTGAAAAGGTGTACAGTGTCTAAATTAGTTTGAGAACCATTACCCTACACCATTTCCTGACGATACCCCGTCTGTCCATGCAGCTGTCCAAAATCAGGAGGACTTCATGCTTCCCAATCCCTACAATCGCGTATACTGGAGATAGAAGTGGCCTTATTCCTCTATGGTCATTTCCAATGCAACAAAGAATTGACCTCTCTTGCAGTGCATATCTCGATTGGGTTTTATCTTCCTGACCCAAGAATCTTGGTATGGATCTTTGCTCTGAAAACCTTTCGCCAGATATGGCTACCCACTTTTTGCAAGGATTCTTAAACTCTAATGGTACAATTCCAGAGGTACCAAAATGGGGCCTTAAGTGTGAGCTGTAGGACTGATGAGGTAACTATACAACCTCTCAGTGAGCGATTTGCTCTGGTGTTGGTGGCTGTTTTCGACAGTTATATCTCTCCCTCTGACCAGTTCCTGTAGTTGTATCGCCATTTACCAAGCCAATACGACAAACCCGAAGAATATGATACAGGCACGTAGGCAGGAATTTTTTTTCGGGTGGGCCCAAAACCTTCAAAACAGCAGATATAAAGTAGCACTTTTTTGTTCAGTAACTGAATAAAGGCAAAAAGCACGTATGTCAGAAAATACAGATTAACTTTATCTATACTTTAAATCGTAACCTTCGAGCAGAGCTAATAGCAAATTTTTCCAAAATTTCATCGACTGATACGAGAACATCTCTGTGGACATTCAAGACTGCCAAGCCATTCAGTCGGTCTTCACTCATCCGACTGCGAAGATACGTTTTGATCCTTTTCATCGAAGAAAATGACCTCTCAACACATGCTGTAGACGTGGGAATGACACAAAAGATGCTCAGTAACTTGTGAATATTCGGAAATATTCCACGTTCGCACTCAGCCAAGCTCTGCACTGCTGTCTTCGGGAAAAGACTGGGTACTACTTTCAGCCACTTAGCTCGCCATAGTTCAAGCTCAGCCATCACAGCGGAGTCTGAACTCGTTAGATCTGAGGCATATAATTTGATCAGTTCTTTAAGATCGCTGCTAGGCTGTTTCACAACAAAAGATGATAGTATTCCGCTGAGGCCTTTCAGCGTGACCTTGTGCTTTGTGAATCGAGATTCAAGTGATTGTATTAGCTGATCTACAAATGGGAGGAAAATGGAGACGCGATAGTAAAATTCTATATGTTTTTCTGCCGGGATATCACTTGGGATTTTGAAAAGGTTCCTCTTTCGTGGCATGACAAGAGTGATTTCTAGTTCTCTGCATAGCCTAGTTGCTTCCAGAAACAGCTGATGAAACCTTCCCTCGGCACTATTTCGGATTTCTTTGAACATTTCTGTTACACTTTCGACGCACTGAATGCACATAACCATATCTATGTTTTCAGACTGCAGCAGCTTAGATAGATTCAATGTATACCCAAGAAAAAAATCCATCACAATGAGGGTCACTATGTAGTCCAAGCTCAGGAGGTTGTTGAGCAGACTTCTGGCTTTCGACAACGTTACCGAGTCCCCGTCTGTCTCCATCTCCTCTAGGGCCTTAAAGATAGGCACAATCAACTGTTTTGAGATCTGAATGGCATCATGTCTTTCGACCCACCTAGTTTCGCACAAGCCTTTAAGATTAAGTGCAGTATAAATTTTTTGGATAGCGCTTCGCTTTGCACTAAAGTGGAAGAAATGAACTGTTTTACGAATTACCATCATACAGTGCTTGATTTCAGCTATTTTGCCCGAGTCCGTCAGGATCAAGTTTAAGGAGTGAGCGATACAGTGAACGTACTTGGCGAGCGGATATTTGCTCGAAATAAAAGCCTGGGCCCCTGACAAATGTCCACTCATGTTTGGAGCTCCATCATAACCTTGTCCCCTGCAGAGTTTCATGTCGAGACCAAGTTTCTCAATTCAACTTAGGATAAACTGACCAAGGCTTTCACCGCACAAGTCCTCAACAACAGCGAACTCGATGAACTCTTCCCTAATCTGCAGCGTTTCACTGTCCACAAATCGAAGCCCTAGAGTCATTTGTTCCTGCCTTGATATATCTGTTGTCTCGTCTGCAAGAATGGTAAAAAAAAATCGGTAGATTTAACTTGGTCAACTATTTTTTTGGTTATTAGCTGGCCACAAATATCAATTAATTCATTCTGGATACTTGGGCTGCAATACTGAGCATTGCCTGCACTTCTCTCAAAGATATCTTTCATAACTGGATCGTCCTTCATCCGATAGCGTAGCAAGGTCCTGAAATTTCCATCGTTTTTTACAGGCTCAGCAAAGGTGAATTTCCCAGAGTCTTCATCACCACGCAGAGCAATACCCTGTCTTCCACACATCAGTATTGTTTCAGCGATAAGACGGAGCCGTTTTCTGTTTGTCTCTATTTCTTCTCTTTTCTGCGTATTCAGAACTTCCACGATAGAGGTTTTCTGCCTGCTCAGTGTCGCCAGAAAATTTTCTCCCCAAATAACAGCTTCTCTATGGTAAGAGTTAGACTGATGTTTGGAAAAGTCTTCCAGTGCATTTTTCCAGTTAACATATGGCTCTAAAACAAGCTGACCTAATTTTTGATGGAAACCTCGTCCGGCTTGGTCAGAAGCAAACACAGTACAATATTTACAGAAACACCCTTTTTTTACTGCCGAAAAAACTAGCCAGACATACTTATCCATCCAGCTAATCTGAAACTTCCTTGTTTTCGTTCCTATGACTTGAACTGGGAATGGATAGTTACTGTTGGGTTTAAAAGGCTTTTTGAGTAAATTGTACTTTGTTTCATCGGAAAGCGAGCCTCTTCTGTCAAAAAAACTTCCTATGTCAAGCTCAATGTCAATATTTATTTCAGCTCTCATCACTTCAGCATTTGCTGATATTTGCTGAGCTGAAGTCCTAGGTTCGGTTCCAAAGGTTTTGTTTTCGTGAGGTGGAGACGAAGGTTCATTAGCGACGGCAGTATTCACTTCGCTGTTGTCATCTCTTTCTGATTCAAAATTACTAATTCGTCTTTTTTTGCTCCAAAATTCGAGAACACACTGCTGTGTTTTCGGCATTTTCACATTTGGTAACGACCTGTAAATAAAGAACCATCGGTAGAAACAGTAATGGAAAATCTAAAGAAACAACAATTAAGCATGTTTGGTGACAACATATAGATCCTAGAATATTCACTTTACGGTGATTCTAACACTGTCAAATTTATTAAGCTTAATGGCACCCGTTAAAAGTTAGTAGAACGTGTAAACTTTTATTATTTTACAAAAAAGCCCCATGTCCAACCAAAATCGATCTGATCCTAACGGAAACTGCACTGTCTAATTATATACTCCTAACTTTCTCTAAGCAGAATTTCCAAGTCCCTAACTAAGAAATGCGAAATTTCTGATTTTACATGGTTTATTATTATTATTATTTTTTTTTTTGCTAGTGTATCAAACAAGCAATCGTAGAAATTCTGGAGGAATCTTATTTCAACATGTGTTGATAGCTCTTTAAGAGTATTAAGGCATAATTTAGAGCTGTTGCTCCCGGGAATATGGGTGCCATTGTATCCGATCTTTCAAGTATTTTAAACAAAATGGCGATTTTAAAACGCTGATTCAGTGGAAATTGGGTATATAAGGATACCCAATCACAAAAAAAGGCTTCACACATGATTCTTAATAGATGTCCTACTTTTGCCAGAAATCCCAAGAAACCATGCGGAAATTAAACATTTCACAAAATTTCGGGGGGGGGGCGAAGGCCCCCCCCTGCCTACGTGCCAGATATGATATGTGTAGATTACCTTCAAGAGGAGACATCTCGCATTGGCTGAGCATTTGAACAGCTTTCTAAGACGCATCATCACCTTTTGCAATGCTCTCTCGGTATAGTATCCCTGAAAACTCATCTTTTGATTCCTTTTAAAGGAAATTCAACAGTGGCGATTTTAGGGAGTAACCCTAGGCAAATGGTTGACTAGTGGCACATGGTGACTGGTTTTGAGTAAGCTGGTGTCATAAATTTGTCATTAGGAACTGTTCTTTGCTATTACTGAAACCTACTCCTTCCCCTTTTAAAACAGAGGCCTCAAATTGCCTCTGAATCTGAGGATCGAATTGTTCTTAGGACTGCTGTATCAACCTTAATCAATTGGTGGAAACCAGATACGCTTATTTCGTTTGGGGAGTTTCTTTTAATGAAGCTAACAATCAAATGGGAAACTATTACCAGTAACTCAACGGGTATTTTAGGAAATTTGTAGGAAAAAAACAGCTTTTGACAGTCCCCAGTTTCTCGTCAGTTTCTGCTAGATCTAATATTCAGATCCGACAGTTCTATTTTGACTCTGTTTTTTTTTTCGAACCCTAATAAATCCTTTTCTGTGAAGACATTGGCAAAATATTCAACACGATGTCGGTATAAAATAGGGAACTTATTAAGATGCTGAATTCAAGTTTTAGGACATAGCATTTTAGGAATCGTTGGCAAACCCGAAAGGCGGTACTGCTTAATAAGAACCGAAATGCTCATGAAAATAAAGCCCCATTTGCATTTGGTGTTTTACGAACGTAGCACCAAATGGATCAGCCCATTGAAAACCCCTTTTTCCTATATATTTAGAAAACAGTTTTCTCGCATTTTAATTGTCTGGTTAGTTATCTGTTATGTTCGTGGAACTCTAACCGAAAACTGGTCAAGCGTGATAAATCTAATTTGACGTATAGATTAGTGATAAACTACTCAAAAGGGACTCGGGAGAAACATGAATTGCTATGATGCATTTAGATTTTAGACCACTTACATTTTTGAAATTCTAATCACCTGAAATTGAAATTTCAGTCATCATTGATGGCAGTTGACTGAAGCAAAAAATAGTGACAGGTTACTCAACATCATATCGAGATAAACATGAAATTCCCTGCGTAGACGCGCGTAGGTTTTACATTTCTGAAATTCTAGTGACATCTGACAGACGATACTTAAGTCCTTTTTGATGTCAGTTGGGTGAAGCAAAAGGGAATGATAGGCCACTCAAAATTATATCGAGATTATAGGGAAATTCATTGTGATGACTTGATTAGCTTTTAGAGCAGTTACTTTTTCGATTTTTTTTTTGTGAAACCTGATGAGTCGTGTGCACCCTTCCAAGATTTTGAAAAATATCTTTTCTTGGGGTACTTTGATTATAAAATTAAAAAAATTCCCCTCCTAGACTTAGGAAAATGCATCTTGTCCCTTCTAAATCTTTGTGAATTGACGCCACTGGTAATGACATTTGATTAAGGAAAAATATTTGTCTTGAAATCAAAAAGAGTGATAAAAATCTAATGCTTGCTCGTATTCCCCGCTAAAAAAAAGAAAACAAAAGAAGATAGAATGCTTGATATGTTGGTCTAAATTCCGTGATGTTACAGAATATGGCCTAATTAACGGAGCTAAATGTCAATTTAGTTAAAGGATCACTTACTAAATATCAATAAGGACTTACTTTTGATGTTATTCTGATAAAGCTACTCATTTTTTCCAAATTGTTGGTTAATTAAAATTACCATCAAAGTTCATATGGTCAAAGTTCGATCATTTTTTAGAACACTAATGAAATAAATTGAATGTTCAAGTCCTGATAAAACAAAGATGTTCCAAAGATGTCATTTAGAAAACCTGTGTGAATTTTTTCCACAGAGAGATAAACCTACCAATATTGGTTAGAGGACCCCCTCCTCCTTTAAGAAAATATATAGGTTTTCGAAATAGTAATTTATCTTGTATCTCTGATACAATTTGTAAGTACGATTAACTTATGAATCTGATAAAAGTATAATTAGATTTACCGTTAGTATTTTTGGACTCTGAAATTTAGACGTCACTTTTCAAACTGATGGTAATGTAATGGCAATCTGGGCCATATTTAATTATTCAAATGGAAAGCTAGGTTATTTTTCTGAAGATAAAACATCTTCTGATAAAATTTCCATTTAGAATTTTCATTCAGTGCCAAAACGGACTTAGCCTTTTGGAAACCTCATTTTTAATACGCTGTCTTAAAATCTATGTCACTAAGGGGTTACTTAAAGCATATGCTATTGGGAAACCCCTTTAGTTTGCTGAATATAGCAGGTTAATAAGACCAAATCACTTTATCAAATATCAATAAGACCAGTCCACTTCTCTTGAATAGGTTCTCCTAGTTTCGCAACGAAGGTTCGTTTCTGGCTACGCCTATCTTTGGACCACGCATACAAAGGTGTCCTAAAGCCACATTTATTGATAATTATGTCTTATAGCCACCACACTTAAGAAGTAAAGTTTGGTAAATCCCAATGAAATATACCTAAATATAATGCTCAGTAAAAAAAAAATTATGGAAACTACAGCTGAGAATTATGGATATCTGGTTGCCCAGAACGCATTATATTAGATGGTGTTCAAATGGTTTCTAACCTAACCCAATCAAAATACCAACTCTATATCTAAAATATTTAACTGAAATATACCTACATTGTAGTTTCTCTCTCACGTTAAGCTGATCATCACCGAGTACATATAGAAAGAAACCGGTTCTACTCAGACCAAGAACTTGAGTATGGTGGTTATGATAAATAAGTACCCATTTATTGAAAATCCCATCTAGTACAAGCAGCTCATCCTTGGCAAGGCCTTCATCCGCTTCTCCAATCTCAAGACCCTAGTGAGTGAAGTTGCCCCATTGAAATAAATCACTACCTACGGGCATGACTACAAATGTGACTCATGAGGGAAGGCGGTTACTATTGACACTATCCTTAGAATATGGGTAACTTATAAGAGTGGAAACTGGCGCTAGTATCCGCTAAAAATCAGCGTCATCTAGCGTTTGGTGACCTTTGGCATTTTTTTCCAGCTTTGTGCTCGTTTTCTTGTCAGGAACTGATGTGAGACACTTATTACTACACTAATTTTACCAATTACACAAATTAAATTAGTTATTCTTATTACTGCACTGAAAAAAAAATGCCAAGCGTTGGTAAACTCTAGATGGCGTTGAGGTTTTTCGAGACAAGTGCTAGTTCCCATTCTTGCAAGCTGCCCGTACTCTTTGGGCACTATCTAAGAAATCATATGAGTATGGCGTTAAATTCTGAAATGATTTGAACTTCATTGATGAGTTTTTATTTTCGTTTAAAAGGGAACATTCACTCGTTTTGTCGCTTGCGAATACCTGACTGAAATTAGAATTTTTCATATGTTTAAAACGGCAATGAAGAGTTTGGACGTGGTTATTGAAAGACGGTAGAAAACGCTCTTCTTGTTTCAGCTGGGTTCTCGGTTTTAGTCAGTAATATCAAAACTGACCTTTACAGTGAAGCACCAGCCGTCGGAAAAGATTGTCGTGGTTAAAACGCCGTGAATCCTTGATGGTAATTTTTTGCTGTCGAAAGATCGGTAAACTAGGACCCTAACAAACTTGCTTATTATTTTTACATCTTCGTCGTATTCCAATACCGAACCAGGGCTTTTCTTGTAATTTTTATTATGGAGGAGGGGCACTTAAACGAACAAAAATGGATATTATAGTTAAGCAACAAGTTTCTCAGGCAAAATGTTTGGCTGTATTTTCGGGGCTGGGAATTTGAATCTGGTGTCCTATTGCCCTTGTCAAAATGCTTGGGATAGTGTTATATAAAAGAGGGTAGCTCTTATTTCAAACTTTCATTTGCAACTTCGAAAACAAACCCAAAATAGGCGAGCTATTTGGGTGATACAAGAAATTTTAGGACAAATTGCAGAAGTCGCGAGATTTTCAGGAGTGAGTGTACAGAACCAAATGCCAACCCGCCTCTGCCCATATTTCTGAAATGACAACCCGCTGTGTTCTAAGAAAAAAAATGTCATCTCAATATCGCAAATTTTAAAGTAAATGTATAAGAATGAGCGAAGTACTAGCACTCGTAGATAGACAGTTTCTTATTTTTATTACTTACATCTGGCTGTTCTTGTCTGTGTTTGCAACATAAAAGACGAAAATATTTAAGCGTTAAAAAAGTTTTTGATATTAGATTCTAGGAAACATAGCAATGTAGGTGTTATTTCTAACCTGTTTTTAGTAAAAAAAAATATATGGGCCAGCAGAAAGGGGCAGATTCCCCCTCCGATTGTAAGTTTTCCCAAATTGTTGGTCATTTATTATTCAAATTATCAGGTAATATTCTTTAATTGCTTCTCTTCCCCCCCCCCCCCCAACAAAAAAACAATCTGCATATGTGATAGTGTGTCAATTTTTGAAGTCGCATTGAGCCGAACAGAATAACAACGAAAAAACTGACCGAATTTCTAAAGAGCATACTCCAGAGTGAGTGAATAAAAATTGTGGGGAGAATTGCCAGGGTTTTGAGGTTTCGAAGAGGCAGCCCTCCCTCTGCCCTTCATAAGTGTTTCCCTTAAATATAGATTAGTTAAGTAGTAAAGTAAGTTTATAAAGTGCTACCTATTAGGTGTCAGTACAGAAAAAGAAATTCGTTGTGGCTTAGAAAGCTTCTTGGGGAAATGCTACTCTAAAAATATGAAGCGTTCAAATCTTGATTTAAACTAATATTGAAATTAGAAACAACAAATCTTGAAGCTGGAAATCTAGTAGGCATGAGCACAATAAATTAGAATTGTTTGTCGCAAAATTGTAAGTAATCAGAAATATATCTTAGATTTATTTGTTTAATAGAACGTGAGTATCTTTTAACGCACAATCCCAACAAATAGTTGAATTTTTTATTTAAATTTACGTTGATACATTTATGATACTGAATCCTCTATCATTATGATAAATATAAAGTCTAAAAATTTAGTTTTATTTAAAAACAAAAACTAAATTCTAGCACATGCAAAAAAGGAGAAAAAATCAAATCTGTTTTTCTGCTATAAGTCAAAGAAAAATTACTCCTTAACAGAAGTAAACTTTCACTTATTTTATGATTTTTTTTTTCAGAACCTTACTCAGCGTTGTTTTCTGAATTAGAAGATTTTGCACCCCAAATATCCCAGCAAACTCAAGTGGAATCTATTGATGCTCCTTCAAGCTGTCAATGTGAAGAACTAAACGACGACTTTCCTACCCCTCCGGCGTCGCCTCCTATCAACCCGGAAAATGAAACAGATTTGCTAAAGATTGCCAACGAATTGTTAGACTGGAGGAACACCTCTACGGAATTAGATTCTCTTTTCGAATCTGTCCAAGATGAAGTTGAACATTGGGATTATATTGCCTCAAGCCCAGAAAGCTCATCATCAATGTCATGGGAGTTGTCGTCAAGCGTTGGTCATGACAGTTCTAGTATTACAACTGAAGAGGACTTGTCAGTCTTAAGCCCTAGTGTTGATTATGCCAGTTCGAGCATTGCAACTGAAGAGGATCTATCAGTAGCGCGCCCAGCAAGTGAGCATTCATATAGCAGACCTTTCGCCGAAAAAATTCAAGTTTTGCCGCCTCTTCGCTTGAAAAAAGTGTTGAAGACAACATCTCGTGCTAAATATCCAGCTGAAGTTCGAAAATTGAGGAAGAAGGAGCAGAATAAACAGGCAGCGATTCGGTATCGTTTAAAAAAGAAAGAAGAGGAATTACGTTTTGCCTCATATGAAAAACAGCTGATCAAACAGAATAAAAATTTTGTACGAGAGGCGAATAAAGTCCGTGCCGAAATTCGCATAATCAAGAGCATAATGAAAGATTACTTCATAGCTAGAGGGATGATATGAGGCAGCCGATTTTTGCTTGCCTTGTCACCGCTGAATGTATTTGTAACTCTATTTTGGTTCAAAGCAAATTAAAAAAAAAGTTAATTTCTTTGTATTTTTGTTGAATTGATGACGGCATTATTGCCAGATGAATTATTCGACAGAAAAATGCAAAGGCGTCAAATAGTTTTCTTTAATTCATGGCTATTTTTACGATTAATGTTGGTTATAGTGTTCTTTTATGATACATCAATCTCATTACATGTATTGATTATCAATATTATAATAATCTGTGTTTGGTGGTTGTAATAAATATAATGTATTTCTCTCATATTTGCCTCTAGCTTTCTTTGTTGCCAAAAATAAAAGAGTTATGCTAAGTGCTGTCTAATACTATGGACGGAAGGGATCTTTGACATGTAGAGTTTGCAAAAGAAAGTGTTATGGGTTGTGCATTTAGGTTCCGTAAATTCTCGCTTACTGTCACTTAGAAAGACTAGCTTTGTTTGTTAAAGAAGGCTTTTGGATGCGATGTTGAAAGCAGTAACGGTTTTAGGTCTCATAAACTGGGGCGGGGGAGGCGCAAGCTATACAAAAATTAAAATTGCGACAATTTTTTAGTCAATAATCTGTTGCACTTCTTAATTGGAGAGTAAAAAACATAAAATAAAATGAATTTAATATCAGATGCCATGAAAACTAGAGGGGGCAGCTACCCCTCCTTACCCAGGCCTAGAACCGCCACTGGTTGAAAGAGACTATGTGTAATAAATTCAAAATGCGGGTTTTATGTTCTAAAAAAATGTTTTAAATAGTAGACTTTACGATCAACTTTCTGACAAGGAGGTTAGAGAAGACGATATTAGGTATTTAATTTTAGGACTGTTAAAATTAAATGTACAAATACTAGAAAGAGTTAGCGAAGACTTTATTATCGACTTTTGAGCAAGAAGTTAAAGAAGACAATATGGAATTAATTTAACCTGGTGTTTGTTTCATTCTCTTGCTAAATTGATTTTATGAACGTTACATTGTCAATTCATGATCGTTTTAGATGAATATTTTGACAAGAAGTAAGTACTAAAATGATTGTAAAAATAAAAAAAAATCTCGGGTACTGATAGTTTGAAATATGGCAGTGGTGAAACTGAAAATTAAATAGTGAAAATTATGAGAATAATTTTTAAAAAGGGGTAGCACCTAAGTGCTCTTAAGTACTCTTAACAGTAAGTGTTAATTATAGAGGCGTTAGCTTGATTTCGGTATGGAACGAATGATAAGGGAAGATGAAACTTAATAACTTTTGGAAAGGGAGAGGATATATAGACCAAATCTTCACTCTTAGATTAATAATTGAGAAGTTACTGAATCATCAAGCATCTATAATCCTCAGTTTTATCTGATTGAGCAGATAAAAGAACTAGTGAAGGTCCTATCATTATATGGTATACCAAATAAGTACATTAAAGTGACGGAAGTGGTAATTACCTAAACAATATTGCTGCTTTTAAGGTGGGGAGTGAGGCTAGTAAATGGCTTGGTGTAAAATCAGGAGTTAAGCCGGGCTGTATTCTATGCCTTTTTATATGAATTATCTTTCTGGTCTTCATACAAAAGAACAGAGTAAAGAATCTGGGAGAACCTGATTTTAAAATGTGGAAGTAAAGACCTAGACTTCGAAGATGATTGGAGTGTCCTTGTTTTTTTTTTTTTTTTTTTTTTTTTTAGCTTAATGAAAGAACTTTGGATAGTTTCGGGTGCAAAAATAAGCCTGAAACCAATGTCAGTTGCTTAGACTAGGAATAAATCAGGGTAAAGTGGTAACGAGAAATTGATAAACTGGATAGGGGAGACCGGCCCAGGTTCGTCATTTGCGTTTTACTTGCAACCCATCCACAGAGATGATCCCATAATCTAGCGTTTGAACTGCCGTCTAGTAGCGAAAGTTTAAGTTGATTAAGAAGTATGTTAAAACATGTTTTGTAGACTCTATGCGGTAAGCTGTTTTTTTGGTGCTTTAAAACTAGATTTTGTCCTGATGGAATATGGAAAAAGTCAATGCTTAACATAAAGGTAAGAGAGGACTCTTTATTTCTACGTGATCATCTGCGACTTAGAAACAATGTTTGACACCATCTATGGTAATAACTGATCAGCAGTGTTTTTCTCTCAAAAGAGCGAACAAGCCCACGTTCACCAACAAAAACCAACCCTGGTTCGCCACTCCTAGTTATGGCGAACCAGGGCCTGGCGATCCTGGACGGCGCAACAAACCGACTAGGCCTATCTTCTTTTTTTTTACCTAACCGGGAAGTAAATGTTGTGATTTTTGTTCAAATGACCTTTTCTTCTTATCCTTTGTGACCAACAGTCGATACGATCAACCCCGAGAAAAAAACACAATAGTTGATATTTCTGAATCAGCTTCAGATGACGATTCCTCCTTCTTGGCAGTTTTTTTTCCAGTCATGTTGTAACTTTTTGGCTGCTATGGTGGTTGTGGCGGAAGCACCAACCATGAAAAAAACTGATCATTCCAAGTTGTACTTTTCCTTTTTCTTTCAATGTGTGGGACTGTAAGTCCTCAATCGAGAATTTTCAAAAACTTCGATTTCAATGGTATGCTTTTTATTTCGATTTGACACCATTTTTGAGGTGTTTCTAGCTTCTTTTGAAATTCTCAGAAATTTGTCTCAATAACGACAATTTATTGTTCTTTTAAATCAAGTAATAGCTATTATTTTGTATCAGCGATCATTAGGAAATGTTTCACAATACAGTTCTTACAACATGCGTTTTAAGATTACGTAGAAAATAAGTCGTGTTTCACTCTTTACTAAGCTGTAACTAGTGCTGTCCTGATGATTAGAGAAACACTAACCACCGGTATTCTGCTCAAACTTATCTGTTTGTAAAACCAGACGTGATTCATGCACCAAGGATATTCCTTGCTCACTGAAACGTGATTCCTCACGTTTCAGTGAGCAAGGAGACAAAAGGAAATAGCGTTTCTTTTCAATCATATACCGATGTTTGTCCAAATCAGAGATTCATTACTTCTTTCTCTTGCTTCCTCAATGGGATATAAAGCCAAAATTCAACCTAGATTAAACTATTTATATATTACATTAGGAGAAAATCACCACAATGTCAAAGGATTGGGTAGTTAGATGATAGCTTATAAAAATAATGCTGCTGAATGTCTGAAATTTTTACGCACAAATATATATATATATATATATATATATATATATATATATATATATATATATATATATATGTGTGTGTGTGTGTGTGTATATATTGCTGCGAAAGTTTTAAAGGAATATCTAGATGAGCTTGGTGTTAACTTCTTGATGTCTGTAGAAATGAGCAATTTCGTGCTGTCTGAAGAAGAATCGTGCGTCTTGAAGTCCGAGGTTGTAGCAAGATTAGGAAAACCTTCAATCTCAGGTGGAACTTCAAAACTTGCCGAACACCTGAAGTTTGGTGTGATCTTTCAGTATACAATATGGGTTAAGTGAATTATCCTATACCTAATTCCTTTTGTAGCTGCGTGACAAATAAATATCTGAAATAACTATCCTAGCGCTACATTTAGAGCAAAAGATACTTTAATGACCATGAGGCAAGATGGTGGCGAACGTGGGCTTATGAGTGTCGAAAGTGAACCAGATTGGCCCAGGTTAGCCATCTTTGGAGAATTTCACTGTGGCTCTTTTTTTGCCTCATCGAAAAATATTGAGTACTGGGGATTTTTTTTCCTAGATACCCCATAGATAAGCCTATATTCCAGGATTTTCAGAATTATTATAAGTCGAAAACTGTATTTACAAAAAATAAAGAACAAAAAAGTGGCGAATGTGGGCTGGTTTCCCCTAGCTTCATTTTAAGGAATATTATTAGTACAGAGGGTGGATTTTTCAGAGCAAATGTCAAAGAATAAGCTGGACGAAAAAAAATTATTCGACCCACTTTCTAGGGCTATAATATGAAAAAAGATTAATATGGCTAGGACACGTTTTACGGATCAAGGATAACAGACTGCTAAAGATTCTTTTTGTCATCCATCTGGGCCCCATAAAAGTTTTTGACGAGTCATTGGTACGGAACGTTTTTAAATTGTGCAATTTTTTCAGTAACTTTTGCAAAAGAAGTTGTAATAAGTTATTGCAGACGAAGCGTCTACAATTTTCACCACTAGCAGCAGGCTGCTGCAGACTTTTTAAAGTCAACAGTAATAATTGAAGTTGGCAATATTATTAATTGAAAATATATTTGCTATAAACTACTTTCAATGAATGACAAGAATTTGTAATATAAAGTGGTGCTAAAGTGAGTTCTTAATAGCAATATAATTTTGACCAGTCATCGGTACGGAACATCTTTAAATTATGCAATTTTTCGGTAGCTTTTGCCAAAGAAGTTGTAATAAGTCACATGTCTGAGTAACTCTTGACCTTACCTGAAACCTAAAGCTAACTTAGGAATCTAAGTGTTTATTGTGGATGAAGCGTCAACGATTCTCACCACTACACAGCAAACTTTTTAAAGTCAAGAGTAATAACTGAAGTTGGCAATATTGTTAATAAAAAAAATATTTGGTATAGACTATTTTCAATGAATGACAAGAATTTGTAATATAATATCGATTGAAGTTACAATAAAACAACAAAACAGTCACAGTAAACTAATACAATGCGATCTGGTTAACAATGCTACTTTCCAAGAATACGACAAGGCAAAGCAAATCACACTAATTACGGTTCATTCCGACGTAAAAAGGCTCTTTTAACAAGACCTTAAAAAAAACAACAACAAACTATTCAGATGTTCATAGCATAGCCTATACTACCAGTGTAAACAGGTATTAACCTAAAATAAAAAAAAAATATTTTGTAAAGCTTTCTGCTGAAAGTTTCGATTTTACTTATCAAGCTTGGCGTAACAATAAAGAAATTCCGCACATAAGGAACGAACTAGCCATATCCCACCTCGGCCGCCCTGGTGCCAAATGTATAATGTTTTTTCGCCAAAAGGCACTTTCGAAGTTGAACTTAAAATTCTAAAAGTTATTGTCCAAATAAAAGATGCACCATCAATTTTAAACATTATTAATTTTTTGATTACAAATAGTGGTATAGTCGACACCAGGGCGACGTAAACACCAAAGTGAAATGCCATTAGGTGAATGAAAAACCTTTGGCTTTTTTAAGAAAATCCATTTCTACCTTTTGGACCTTTGTTTTAATATAAAAAAAAAACTAAAAATTGAATGAAAGCTTACAAAAATAATACATAATTAAAAAAGAAACATCTAAATATCTTCTATAAAAGAGAGCATCCCGCAGTTTTCGTATATACATTTTATGAGGTCAACTGTCTCGACAGTAATTTTTGAAACCGCATCGAGGGATGTAATCAGATAAAAGCTTTTATATTTTGCCAAATTAAATTATCAAATGAATACATGCCCCAAGGGTGGGGTTGGAATCCAATTTCCCCCGAAACTGGTTCGAAGAAAATGCACCGGCTATTCATGGCAGAAATAAACTTGCGGTCTGCAATTGCATTTTCTTTTTGTGTATTGAACCCCCACCCCTTGGGAAAAAATAAGATTTTTTTAAATTTCCCTAGAGCCTGGAAAAGTTTTTATATTTAGATCCGGAAGAACTATATACTATTTCATGTAAATCTGAGAGATATTTTTACATTTTTTTGCAAGAAACTCCTTAAATTCTTCTGACATTTCCGTTTATGTTAAGATTATAAAATTGCATCGATCTTTTTTTAAGCATTATTCATATTCATTCAACACGGGATTCAAGAATGTTTATAGGCCATATAACAAAATAGCCAACAGAAAACTGTTAACATCATTTTTTCCTTATTTATGAAATTCTCAATTTCAAGGTGTGCACGAGACGAAAATTATAGGCCTGTAAAAAGCACCAACTATTCATATTTATGTTAATTCTCGCACCCCCTCCCCCAGAATTTTTGACAGGAAGGTACTTCTTGAAGGAGACATCAGGAATTAAATTATCATCAGGGCATCAGGTAAAATATTGAAAATCTTTTGTTTAGCACAAACTACGCCACTTTATACATTGCATCATTTCCTGGGTAAAACGTCAATGAGATTTTTTTTTGGAAGAAGAGGCAAGGGGTGGAATCCCCATCTCAGGATGAAATCCAATTAGGCGTAAACATATCTGCAGAGAGAAGTTTCTCCTTAAAAAAAAAACTGAATAACTTCTAAAATACTCTTTAATATATTTATAAATTTCGTAGATACTCTAGATCAGTGGTTCCCAACCGATTTCGGGCCATGCCCCACCTAGACATTTAAGAATTATGATGCCACCTCGTAATATTTAACGTTTTGTTATTCAGAATTTTACACGAATTCGCCTGAAGGAAGCATCAAAGACCATTCGCTTTGAATCTTTTCTAGAGTCATCCCATATGCGTATTTGATACTAGTAAAATTTTCGGTTTGTATGTAACACCTTTTATACATGTGTCACATCATTGTAATTCTATCTTTTGCACTTTAAATGCACATGAATGCTAAGTCATTCACACATTTTTTTTTCTTCAAAATCATGGCTCTGCATATGTCAGGAATAAGACTGAACAATAAATCATCTCGAATATATCAATAGGTCGTAGAGTATTTGTATGATAAATCCCATACCGCTCAAGTTGTTCATCCATTGACGCATTATAGAACCAGTTTTTTTTTCGTTAGTTTCTTTCAGCTTATCTTGAGACAAGACAAAGAGAAGTAACAAAATAGATGGAAAATATATAATTTGAGCTGTATATTTGTACACTAGGGGGGGAGGGTAATGTGTCTAGACAGTGTGAAGTTAGAAAACAATTATTGCTACATAATATGCAGAATAATTGTACCTAACACGTTAGGCATGGAGACCCACTATACCTTACCTCCAACCACCCAACCCCCTAATATGCAAATATATAGCCCAAATTTGTTTCTAAATTATTATAATTTTATCTTACTTTGTTATATTTCATTAGGATTGAGCGTCAGACAAAACACATTAGAAGAATATTAGGTAGGGGGTATATCATTCAAGTACCGGTAGTACACTGGATCTAATATCAAAATCATTTCAATTTTTTCGTGTTAAATAAAAACTGCCTCTCACAATCCTGCTAAGTTGCACTAGTTAAACAGCAGTATAATTTTTTCCCATGGTTTAGGAACCCAGTGATGCCGATTTGTCATGATTTCCACAACCCGTGCTTTTGAAATATTAGTTTGGTGACCAAATTCAGCGGCTTCAGACAGTTTTTCAGGCATTTTAATGTTCGACCAGATAAATTTTGAAAAATTTGGTCGACTAGATATGAAGTTTAAATGTACATTTTATGGAAATTTAGCCCAAATTGACGTCAATGCATGCACCAGTAAAGAAGGTACCTATGCTAATGACCTAGCCACAACTTACCCAAGAATTTTGATATAGACAATAAAAATTAAAATTTAAGCAGCTAAAATATAGAAATAGGCGAGGGTTTGCCCCCTTTGCGCCACCTGATATACATATCAGGGCGCTATTTGTTCCATCATGCATGACACACTTCACGTCTTTCTATGCGACATACGGCACATTTTGATGATTTTTGATAATGGACAGTCGGATATCAGATAACTATTCTAATAAAACTACCCACTTTTCAGTCACATTTTCAACTTGTTTCGCTAAAATTGGATGCCTCACTTTTGCTTTGACTTCTAGCTTTCCAACGCTCTTTCTCCCTTCAAAAATATCAAATATTTGATGTACTTCAGTCTTCGTTTCTAGATCTTGTATTTTCATATTGCCTTTGCCTACTTCTTTATCTCCACTGAAAAAGCTGCCTTTGGAAAATACCTCAAATTTGATTGTTTTCTTCAAAACTCGATGAAAGGACCTCGCTTGACGATTAATCGGAATAATAAAGGCTTGATTGTAAAATGGGTTGTTTGTGTCTTTTATCACAGTTGTTTTGTTCTTCACAGGATTTTCCTAAATAAAATAAATATGTTAAACACTGCATAAATTTCCATCTTTCATAAACAAGCTTAACCTCAACATTTTTGGCTAAATCTATTCCTGAATCCATTTCCCTCTATTTCTTCTTTCTTTCTATCTTGTGCGTTTGTGTATTCGTCTTCTGTCAAAAAAAAAAAAAAAAAAAAAAAAAAAAAAAAAAAAAAAAAAAAAAAAAAAAAATCCCGCTCCTGATAAGCGACGTTTTCTGGGCCCATCGCCTTTTGCATGTTTTAGGCTATCTTTAATATAATATAGGAAATCGAATTGAAACACTTATTTTCGCTATTACTCAGTATAATCCATTGTTTTTGGCAATATTTGGGCATTACAAATGACAATATTGGACATTTGACAATGTTTGGGCACGGCGAATGACAGTGTTTTTTCAATTTTCTTTTAAAGGCCATATTTAATGAGGAATCAATTCAAAAAGGTGCTGGCTTTACCTTTTATCAGAGTTGTTTGGAGTTTATCAGGATTCTTCTGCAAAGTATAAGAATTGAAAATTACATTTCTTACTTAATCGCCATCTATTCAATCTACAAGATGAAACATATATTTTCCATAACAGAGGGATATTTATCACTGCTTTACCTTTTATCAGAATTGTTTTGTGGTTGACAGTGTTATCAGGCAAGAAAAGAATTGTGTCAAATGCTGCACGAACTTTTTCCAATCCATATCAAAATACATTACCACTATCGCAGTCAGATGGTTTACAAGCTAGTTTCACAAACATTCATTTTTCAATTAAGAAAAACTAGCCTTTTTCCAAATATTTGATGTTAAATTTCACATCCAAAACATCTTTCTAAATGTTGCTATTTCCAGATACCAGGTCTAAAACTCAGAATTGAGTTCTGATATACTCAAACTACGGGAGTAAAAAGAATAAAGACCGGGTCTGCTATATTTCGCCGACCGATTTCACAGTTAACCTGAAGTCGGGCTAAATCATGGTTATTCAAGAGTTTAGCTTAATACTAGCTCGGCTTTTATATGGTCTCGGAAAGGTGGTTACCAAGATAAGGCGTGGGTCTAGAACTCAATCATTTATAGATTAGTTTAAAACGAACACATTTTAATCATTAGCATTAATTTTATGATAATTAATTGATGAATGTAATTAATAAACCAATAGATGTTGGCAATTTTGCCAAATTCTTTGAATTACGACTATGATTTAGAAATGTAGAGTTACTCCAGTTTAACGGCAGGATCTGGACTCTTTTTTTTAACCTCGATGGCTCTAAGTAATACATGATATGCCTAAATAAATAAATAAAAAGAAAACAAAAATCCTGTTCGAACTTTAAAGCTTGGCTTCGCTATTCTTCAGACTTATTACTAGATGCATATTCAGATGAAAAAGAAGACGAAAAAAAGACTCACTGAGGGCCATGGAAAATCGAACTTCACGTACGTGTCAACTTCTTTGGGGTTTGGAACCATAAAATTAATACCACGAACAATATGGAACTCCATGACATTATCGTCCAGTTCCGTGTTACACCTTGAATTAACAACGAAAAAAAGAATTAAGATTCACAAATGAACATAGTTTTTGAATCAGTCATAGCTGAAAGTTATTATTTTTATTTGAAATTTGGCTGGTTTGTTATAGTTTGGCTGGATATTTCAGGATGGTGAAGTTAGGCCAGAATTGTCCACCCTTTGGGCATTCACAGATTGTGTCACCTCTGAGCCCTACTCATGCAAGCGTTGAGCGGGAAAGAGAACTTATGGCTGTTTGTGTCTGTGGTGAGAAATGCTTGAAGATTTCTTCTTTGTTGCATAATTTTGCGTTTATCGAGCTTGTGTCTTTTAAAACTGTTAGTTAATAAATCCATCATACGAAATAATTAACAGGTATTTATTTGAAGAAAATTCCAGGCTTTCTACTCTATATATTAGTGCTTAGGGAAGGAAGAATTTCATTTCCGGGTCACGTGCGTGAATTCCTGAGTTGATGTGTTCGGTAAAAAGTATTTATTACTGAACGCACGAACTCATTTATTCGTTTTTTTTTTCAGTTTAAAAACATGTGAATATCTGTTACCCAAGAAAGAATTGAAAATCAGAGCTTCTTTTTTTTAATGAAAGAACACAACTTACAAGTTTAAAAGTCATCTATATTGAGTCCAACTATACATAAATGATACCGATAATCATTGGCATGAATTGGCACAGGTTGCATAATCACCTTCGAAGGTTTTTGACAAATATATATTTTTCTTTTTTATAAAAGAATTTTTTTTTTTTATTTAACAGACTGGTACGCTCATAATACCAATATTATTACACGACAGACATATACTATCATATGGCATATAATGCCCATATTAATAATCGGCACTGTTCATTATCCGATATTATGTTGTCAATGCTCTCTTTATTCATGGGTTTCGGTGAGTGGCTCCATGATTTTCAGGAAATAGCTCTACCGTCGCATTTTCGGTGAATAGCTCTACCGTCCCATTTTTGGTGAGTGGCTCCACCGTCACATTTTCGGAAAGTTGTCTCTACCATCAAATTGTGGGATGCTACACCGTCACATTTTTGGTGAGTGGCTCCACCGTCACATTTTCTGTGAGAGGCTCCACGGTCATATTTTCGGTAAGTGGTTCCACCGTCAGTTTTTCGGTGAATGACTCCACCGTCACATTTTCGGTGACACGCTACGCCGTCGCATTTTCGATAAGTGGCTCTACCGTCACATTTTCGGTGAGAGGCTCCACCGTCACATTTTCTGTGAGAGGCTCCACGGTCATATTTTCGGTAAGTGGTTCCACCGTCAGTTTTTCGGTGAATGACTCCACCGTCACATTTTCGGTGACACGCTACGCCGTCGCATTTTCGGTAAGTGGCTCTACCGTCACATTTTCGGTGAGAGGCTACACCGTCACATTTTCGGTGAGTGGTTCCACCGTCACTTTTTCGGTGAGTGGCTCCATGATTATAATAAATTTTTGTAGAAATAAAGCGCATTTGTCAACCGCGAAAAATGTTTTCGTTTTGTACTTATAGTAAAACAGAAATTAAATTATTAACATAAAAAAGAAAGCTCAAAATGAAAAATCTGTTAAAAATACAGTAGAAAAAGATGAATCTCAAAGATGAAAAATAGACGAACCTCACACTTTAGTGCAAAATATTTCACAAAAAATGGTTTTGTTTTGTACTTATAGTAAAATACAAATTAAACGAAAAGTAAAAATCAAAGAAAACTCAAATTAAAAATCTGTTTAAGTAAAAATAAAGCGGAAAAAGATGAATCTCAAAGAAGAAAAATAGACGAACCTCACATTTTGGTTTCGTATCTATAATGAAACAAGATATTTAGTAATGGTTATTCTAATAAGAAACAATCAAAATAGAATTGCAAAAGAATAAAAAATGACATTATAAAAACAACTGAAAATAGAAAAAAGACATATAAAAACTAAAACACTTAGTCTCGACTTATAACAAAATAACGATAAAAAAGACAAGAAATAGAAAAATATAACAAAAGTATAAGAATAATAAACAAAAGATAAAATAGAAAATGCACAAACCTCACAATAGAAAACGTTTTCGTTTCGTATTTATACTTGGGAACAGGTTCATTCCTGGCTTTATAAACTCTAAGTCGATCTAAATCCTTTTTTACCTCCTGGCCCAACTGTTCCATTCTATTAGCACTGGCCATATCTCCCAACATTCGAGAGTGATCTCGATTCTTCAAACATGTCTAAAAGAAAGTAGAAGTTAAAAGATTATTTAACAGTCAAGTTACATAATCAGTGAAGTCAATCAATCTGTTTCTATTACCAATACACTCATATAGACCTAAATATCTCGCTAACGAGTTTATTATACTTATTATTTATTATAGAAGTATATTGTATTTATTTATGATTCCCTTTTATCAAGTATACTTCTTGTATTATATTTCTTTCTCATCCATAACGATAAACATAGAAGAAAAACAATAGCGAGAAATGGGAAAGAAGAGAAAAAAAAGAGAGGAAAAATTAGCAAAAGGTTAGATAAAGTTAAGTTTCGTCAAATAAGTTTGAAGTAGAAAGATTTCTTTTTGCATCCAAAGGGGTAGGGAGACTGAACCGCTGGAACCAGGACATAAATGTGAACATGAATATCCAGCAGCAAAAAAGTATCCACCCAAGTTTAAGAAGTATGGTGTTAAGTCACTCTAGTTTATGAAAATAAACGCTTATATTTTCACAAATTTTTCTCTTTTGGAGTATTTTTGTCCAATCTTTTTGAGACAGTTATTCTGGTTAAAAACTATCAGTTACATATTCCCTTTTCCTCTCTCCTTATTTTCCTTATTATTCCTTTCTCCTTTCCCCATTATTTTGATTAAAAACTATCAGTTACATATTCCCTTTTCCTTTCTCCTTACGTCTTTCTCTTTCAATTTTATAATGCTCACGCAGGTGCGTCAGTTACGCTGATTGAGTCTTCTATGAAGCAGTAACACAAAAAAAAAGTAAAGGGCAAATTATATTAAAAAGAAAGAATGTCTTAGAACCTTACCCTTAGCTGTAAAAGCAGATCGATTTCAAGCCGTTTATAGATGTCCTTCATATCTGAATTATTCTCGCCAGCAAGGTCTAAAGGTGGCTCACACATTTCTGGGTTTACTTCCACAAAACCAGCTACAGCAGTTGACTCCAACTCGGCTTGTTGACTAGGGGGCAATGGGATCTACGAAATAAAAACTTTTAGAATAAGAAGAGCTGATTTCAAAACAAAAAATTTGCATTTGTTAAGTCAGAAATATCGCTTGAGGAGTTTTTCGCATCGTATTGATAACGTCTCAAGCTTCAAGAAGCGAAACGTTCATTCAATACTAAGACTCGGCCTTTTTTGTCATCATCTAGTTGAACGTCTAATGTCTATTCAAGTTATTATCTTGTTATAATTAAACTCCATCTTTTTTACCCCAGAAACGATCAAATCGACTCCTTGCTTTTTCAAGGACTAATAAGAAATCCGAATCTGATTAACATCTTTTTTCTTTAGAAGGGGATAAAGACCAGAAAGATAAAGGAGAGAATGATCACAGAATGTAGCATATAGTCTATCGAGTGCACGTCTATTATACTTCCCTCGATTAGCAACTATCTTAGAATAGTCCATTTGAATTTTCTTTTGAACACCACGAACAGTGCACTGACGTAGGCAAGACATTGAATTCGTAACAGTAATACCTAACCACCGAAAGGCGGAAACAAAGGGTGTAGAAAAAACCGCGACAAGCTAAGGGAGCAAAAAAAATTAATATGCAAATTTCGTTTTAAGTATTCATGTGAGGAGAGCCAAAATCAAAACATGCATTAATTCAAAAACGTTCAGAAATTAAATAAAAAAAGTAAGTTTTTTTAACTGAAAATAAGGACCGATGTTAAAACTTAAAACGAACAGAAATTACTCCGTATATGAAAGGGGCTGTTCCCTCCTCAATGCCCCGCTCTTTACGCTAAAGTGTTTTATTGTTTTAAAAAGTAGATTTGAGAAAAAGAGTCAACCTTTAGAGCAAAGAGCGGGCATTGAGAAGGGAACAGTCCCTTTCATATACAGAGTAATTTCTATTTGTTTTACGTTTTAACGTCGCTCCTTACTTTCAGCAAAAAAACACTTGTTTTTTTATTTAATTTCACATATAAGTTAAGAGCAACTTTAAGATCTATACGAACAGTGTTGCTCTGTTCGAATCAGATGATGATGAACGTGATGACGAATCATGATGATGAACTTAGTTTTTTTTTTATTTAATCATGGTTTAAAGGCTACATTTATAAAAAAAATGCAATTAGCGATGACGAATTAAGTGTCAAAAAGCTGTTCTGAATCACAGAGTTGCTCTGTGATAAAAATTGGTAGGAAATGGAAGCTTATTAAGTTGTGGCCTTTTTTGCTATTAAAATAATTGTTTGAACAAGGCTTTACTCTAATTTTGTTCACCATTGGTTCAATAGGAACACGCCTAAAGAAGTGCATCCCCTCTCAAAAAAGGCGACCTATAAATGCTAGAAAATAAATTGTAGGATCTTAACAGTCCAATTTTTCCAAGAAGGCATTTTTCGTTGAACGTCTTACAAATCTGATGTTTTCACTATTATGTTTATGGTTAACATATCTGTTATCGTTCGGCTGCTATTTCACCAATATTATCTGACTGAAATTAAGAATATTTTAAGAAACATTCAAATAATAACCAATTACTTCTGTTTGTGCGCCCCGGCTACTTTTCCTTGGAAATCCTTTTGCGATCATCCAATTTTTCGATTTTTTTAGTATTTAATCAATTTATTCCAATTTGAAATTAAACACAACCAAAAACCATTACCACCGCATCAAATGTGTTGCTTACAAGGATGTGTTGTTAAACACAATAAAAGGATAAGAATATATATGATTTCTAAAAATTAATAAATATAGACAAACAAATGTGACAAAGAAAAACTTAAGAATTGATATATAAAAGCGATGCACACGCATAAAAGTGAATAACATGGTCCAGCGGCGCCAATTATAGGGGGCACTTGCCTTCTTCTCCCTGGAGTTTGGAAAATACCTTTCTTGGTATTTTCATTGAAAAATATCGTTTTATGCATTTTCATTCAAATAAAACGAAAAAAAAAACTTGCATCTAGGGTAAAAAATAGATTTTGACCCTTCGCCCAACCAACATTTTCATGCTTACTAAATAAAATGTTTTGATTTTGATGTCCTTTGCGCTTTAGAAAAATTTATTAAACATACTATTTCTAATTAAAGCCATTACAACAACAAATAAGATAAAAAAGATACAATAAACCCAACCAATCTATTTCAAAGTTATGGATCTATTACCAAGAGCTTGAAGCTAAAAATCGGTTAAGCCTGAAAAAAAAAGCCCTGCATAAAGCAATTAAGCGTTAAAATAAAAAATTCATAATTACCGACTTCATATCCACCGGCAGTCCACCTTTACTCGCCTCGATTAGAGGATCAAAACCTTTCGAAATTTTTAAAAACTCCTTGGCTTGATTGATTTCACCACGCGCTTTTGCCTCCAAAGCAGCTTGTTTGAATTGCTTTTGACGCTCTAGAATTATATCCAACTGTTTTTGCTGCAAAGAAGGAGCAGCTTTCTTAGCGTCAGGGGACGGTGCCACCGTTTCTCTTTTAGCTGGAACAGCTGGAGGCGAGCGACTTTTCAAAACTGAAAAAAAGAACCACAAACAAGTCATTATGATAAGTCTCGATACTTTGACAAAGCCTTAACTGGTGCACTGTCTTGTTTTGACTGGCAAACAACAGAAATTAGGGTCCTATATCTTTGAGCAACAACATAAGGCAAATAGCGATAAAATGAAGCATCGTCTTACTTTTCTTATTAATCTTGCAATTCAAGCCGTCACAGATTCACGAGGGTTATTGGTTTGGAAAGAGAGGAAGGCGTGATCTGTTCCAATTGTCTTATGCATGAATTTGCATAAGGTGAAACCAGCTGTAAGCAATTTTCGTATAAGCTTCTCAAAGTATAGAGTCTTGATGACCCTCGTTACACCAATTAAGACGGATTTAAAACGGTCTCTGAAGGCCTTGCAAACGCGATATAACGTTACTGCTTTAACTCAAGAACATATAAAATCCTAAAGGAATGGGTCATACCTGACTATAAAAACAAGGAAAAAAAAAACATTCAGCTAGACTTTTTCCCTGCTTGAAAATAATGTCAGCGGTAAGGTTGTTACAGGCTAAGCTGATGCTGTTAGCGGCTGTGAGGCTATTTTCCCGATGTATTTGGACTTACCTCAAGCAAAAAGAAAAGACAGAAAAAAAAACAGCGGGCTTTAGCCACAGACAGGTTATAAACCGGTAATTGCTAGCATTTAGCCTTAACAATCTCTGTGCATTTTCTCTGATGCAGACTGGTGTAATATTCGTTTTCGAATGATAATGTATTTTCAACACAGCTAAAATATACTTTAAGGTTTAATTTATGGTTTAATCGTATTGTGACAGCAACACTTTGGTCTTGTTCAAGTTTTCCTTCCTGTGTAGTCAATTTCAGTTTACTTACTCTTGTCTTGTGATACATTTTAATTTGTTTTCAACGAAGCTAAACAAAGAATTTTGATATGTTTAGTTGTGTTGCAATTTGGTTTTGCCATGTATTCTATGCTGCCAATTTCACTTTACGGCAAGGAATCGGTAAGGGGCAGATTAAATAGACAACATGCAACAAAGAATTTTAGCAACCTCTAGGTATGTTTTTCTTTCGTGTCGGTAAATAAAAACAACACCTTTAAAAAGTGGTCCGTAAAAAACAAAAAAAAAACTAAAAATAAATGGCTAGAAATTAGCAAAGTATACCTTTCCTTTCATAACCTTTTGTTTGATAGTTTGCTGACGAAAAATGGTGTTATGTTTAGCTAATCAGTTTTGCTTATTCATTTTCATGTTCCAGTGTGACAACACTGGCGGAAATGGCAAGCTTTTTAAAATTGGTTTAGTGAAAGTATGAATCGCTAAATTATTGATATTTCCTAGTTCCAACATTGTACACTATTAAATATAGCTTGAAAATAGCATTTACTCAAACAAAACACATAAAACACTATCGTTAACACCAAATAAAGACTGTTTTGTAGTATGTCGTATCTATTCAATGTGTTAAATATATGGTTCTGCTATAGTCGAGTATAGAGCATAAATGACTAGATTCCTATTATTTTAACACTGGTGGCCTGTTTAGGTAGAGAAATGAAGTAAAATTGTAGAGGTAATACTTCACTACAATGGAGAATATGCATCAAATAATCCTTATCCCGTAACATTGGCTCAATGTGTTAGAGAAGATCAAGTTTTATTAGCTAGAAAATAAACCTGTTAAGGTTTCACAGAGATACTTTACATAAATTCTAAACATCAAAGTTTTAGTTGAATGATTTCAACCCCCCTACCCCACCAAACACACAATTCAGTATAATCTTCTTTTACTTGGGACAAGAGGAGCGTAAGTCGTTGAATAGCCTTAAAAATATTATCTATAAGAAATATATAAGGGAAATTCAAATTTCCGTGATTCTTAGAGTGTGAGGAGGGCATAGATGGGAACTTAGTCACTGAGATGAGGACGCTTCCAAAATAGTTGTTGGCACGCAAATCATTGTGTTCTAAATTAAGACATCATCCTAGCCGAGTAGTTGGCACGCTAGACGTCAAATTCTTTACCTGTGAGGACAGGGTTTCGAGTCCTGGGGTTACTGGTTATTTGGCTTGGAACAAGGGTCAGTCGTGTGACTCTGTAAGCTCACCCAGAGTGCCTGGAGAAATCTGGGGAAGGTAAACAGGAAGGGTGTGGGAAAAAACCCAGCCCCACTGCACTTTCTGGCTGAAGAGCCGTGAAACGGAGATCAGCACAACCATAGGGAGTGTTAAGTTCAAAGCCCTATTTTTTACCTTTACCTTATACCCCTAGATTTCCTAAAGATTTGTAACAACGATCTCACATGTTGCTCTTAGACGAAATTTACTCTATTTCCACCTCTCAGTGTAAGTTTCCTTTTGAAGAAATATCGAAATTGTTTTGCAACAAATGACTCACTTAGAGTCTCTATTGGAGCTAAGACAGCAGCGCCAATTTTGACTTAAGATCAACTTGGTGGAAGTGATGAAAAACTAGAGATCCATGGCCAATTGGAGTAAAGCCAAGAACTAAATTGAATTGAAACCGAATTGTTGTGGGCATCAAGCCATGGCTAATTGTAGAAAAAAACAAGAAAGATAGTCCGACTGAGTGAGAAGCAAATCTGACATTAATCCCCTTATTAGGATTGTATAAAAATGATGTTAGTTCATTTGTTAATACATAAGTCTATCTATTATCCGTCCATGCGTCATTCCTAGGGCAGAAGAACTAAGGTAGATAGTCATAGAGCTAAGATAGTCATAGAACTTGTAGTTTTCCAAGTATTTTGTTAAATGGTCCGTGTAAACGGGGGGAATAAGTAAGCCTCTCTTATTGGACCAATACTTATTTGTTATCTTTTAGCAAGTCACGCCCGCCTAGCGTCTCAGGCAGGTTAACCAAGAATTTAAAATTGACATAATGATCATTAGATTGCCTGGAATGAGAGGTATGGGTAGTGAGAGGTGAGATAGTTTCATTGAGAGGCAAAGCTGGCATAACCCTTTTTCAGAATTGCATAAGAATGATGGCATTTAACTTGTTGATAGATATTCTATCATCCATCTAGAGGCAGAACTAAGGTAGATAGGCATAGAGTAAGGGTAATTCAAATAGTCCATCAGGTCCTTTTTTTCGCAACAAGTGCTTAATCTCCTGCAATTTGTCCTTATAATTTTAAATCACGGACTTCATAGATATAATCGTATTTCTAGGGACTTGTATTTAGAAATAATCTTACCTGAGCTAGGTATCTCATTAGAAACTGATTCACTTGGAGTCTCTATTGGAGCTAACATAGCAGAGCCAATTCCAGGTGCAGCTTGTGCAGGTGCTATACCAGGTATGGGAGGGTATCCTGAAAAAAAATTAAACGATATATAGTATTGTATTCAAAAAGTGCCTGTCACAATTATATTTAAAGTTCTGTATTTAATGTAATTACAATAGCTATATTATCATTTTTTAAGTCACAAAAAAACGCACACATCAAAACCAGATTAATAAGAAAATTAAACGCATAAATATTTTTTTTTTTAACAAGAAACATTGAAAATTTAACTACATAAATTTTAGAAAAAAAATTAACAGAGATTTTACAGAAAAAAAACGAATTAAAGATTAATTTTTGTCTTAGAAGATGAAGCAAACGTATCAGCAAGAATAGGAGAAACGAATGAAAAAATATTGTGGGGTGGGGGGGTTATGGCTTAAAGATAACTAAAAGGCAGAAAATATGAAGCCTATTAAAAGCCACATCTAGAAAACACCTTTGAAGGGGTCATACTCGCCTTAGGGACAGGAGTTCCAACACAAATCACAAGGAGTTCCAGCATCTTCTTTCATATGGTCAATGATTAACATATCCAAGAGCGTGACATTTAAGCAATTTTCAAGATAAAAGGAGGCTAGTGAGAGAGGAGGGGGGATGAGCCTCCAGAATTCCCCTTTTGGCTAAAAAAAAAAAGGAGCACGAGTTGCCAAGTCACTTTGTTGATAGGTAGTCAAAACACTTAAAATAAAGGTTATAAAAATAATAATGGTACCTGGGGGACAAGGCAGTTCTTCATAATCGATGGTTCTGCCTGCTTTGTGAGCCTTTATTGCATCTAAGTACTGTTTAACAATACGACTAAATCGGCGAGCCTTGCTGTTGTTTCCCTCATCTTTGGCTTGTTTTTCAATTGACTTATATTTTTGCAATCTTTGCTCCAAGGCCTCCAAGACAGTTCTGGGTGTCGATACTTCACTCGGCTCCTCTACAAAGCACAAAGACTCGGTTAAATACTTGTTTATAGGCGACATGGGGTGTTCCCCTCACTAAGACTAACACAAGGTCCCAACACCTAATTCTACAATTTTTGAAGAATATAATAAAATCCACGAGTTTATTTCATCACCAATTTAAAAGATCAGACCGCCCCTTCCCTGATCCTAAGAAAATTTCACGATACTCATTGTCTGGTTGCACAGCTATCTTATAATTAGAAGGAAATCTCCTTTAAATTATTTTTATGGACGCCAGAAGAAAACACCACACTGTAATACGCTGAAGGCACGATCAATAAGGACAAGTAAGAGCGGTGGAAGTCTTCCGCTACAGACGACAGCAATTAAGGCGACTTAATTAAGGAGAACAATTAAGGAGAGAGAGAGCAATTAAGGAGAGAGAGAGAGAGAGAGAGAGAGGAGAGAGAGAGAGAGAGAGAGAGAGAGAGAGAGAGAGAGAGAGAGAGAGAGAGAGGGAGGGAGAGAGAGAGAGAGAGATAAAAGAATCGCAATATGCAAATTTGTATACATTTGTTTATCTAGCCTTCGTTCTACATATTAACCTAGTTCTAACTATTTTACAATCCATGAAAATAGTCCATAGGAAATACGAACTACTTAATTTCATACAATTTCAGGTTGGATCTAAATAGAGTTAACCTTAATGAAACCAAAATTTTAATAAATTAGAGTTAAGCTTGGTTTTCTAATTCTTTTAGGTAATGCGTCACTACCACTGGTTAGGATAACAAGTAATCAGACAGTTCCTGGTAACAAACTATAAGCAAGGAGCAGTGCGACTCAATAGTAACCGAAACTCTAAGAAATAGAGTATTGATAACAATATATCTATCAAAAGAGTCAGATTTTGATGCTTATTCAAAATATACAAAATTAATGATTCAAATTATCATAATAATGATATCAAAATATACAAAATATCAAGTTTAATGATTCCCATCAAAAGTTATGAGCCTAAGAAAATTTGCAAAGTAATGGATAAACACCCACAAAACATCAAATGATCTTTATGAAAATCAAACCATCAGATTCAATGTATCAGAGAACCATACTGTAGAGGTTTCAAGCTCCTTTATTCAAAAACGTGGAATTGTTGCATTTTTTTTGCCAGAAGAAAGATCACGGATGCATGTTTATATTTTTTCCCAGGGGGTGGTCGTACTGAACCAGTGGTCCTAGAGGGTCGGGAGAAGCTCATTTGATCGTAAATAAAAGCTTTAGTGCCTTTTTTAAGTGACCAAAAATATTGGAGGACACCTAACCCCCTCCCACGCCAACTCTTCCCTAAAGTCACCTGACCAAGATTTTGAGATACCTATTCTGTTCAGCATAATCTAACAAGCTAGCAACTATGTATTTGAGGATGACTAGAATCCCCACAGTCCCCAAGGAAGAGCTGGAAGCTACGAACTTTGCCTATTGTTTACATATAGTATTTCAGGGGGGGGTCTGGAGGGGGGAATACGCGGGAGGATCTTTCCATTGAGGAATTTTCGTGAGGAAGGGAATTTTTCATGGAAGAGAGTGGAATTTGCAGGTATTATTTAAAAGACGATCAGAGTGAGGTATTGAGGAGGGGGCAACGCCCTCATATACGTAATAATTTCCGTTCGTTTCAAGTTTTAATGTTGCTCTTACTTTCAGTTGAAAAAAACTATTTTGTTTAATTTACATTAAATCCGTGTTAAGGTGCTACAATTTCCTATACTTATAAACCATAAAGTGGCCACACCTTTTCTTACAGGTACTGCAGCAATAGGTGTTGCCATTGGAGCTTCTGGAGCCACATTCACTGGCATAGGGGCTTCAACAGGTTCTTGTGGCAGGGGTGGGAGTGAATCCATATCCACAGGCTGACCTGCCTCAGCAGCAGTAATAAGTGGCTCAAATTGCTAAATAAGAAGAAAAAATTGACAACAAGAGGGAGCTAAAGAGAAATAGAAAGGGAGAGAGAAAGGGGGAGAAAGGAGCAAAGAGGGATGAAAAGAAAGACAGGGCAAGAATTCCACCAGTGAAAACATAGCCACGAAAAGGGATTTCAGAGAAAAAGGAGGCAAAGACTTTTTCGATTTTTTATGAACATATAAACATATAAATAAGTTAATGTTCATAATCTGAGAGTGGCAAAAGCACCCTCCTCCATCCCTCCCATAATTGGCACTCCTCTTCTTAACGCCTTCGATTTTGCTTTGGCTGAGTAAATGTTCAACCACCGCAGGCATTTTATACTGTCTAAGGACACTTTAATTATTTCTAAGGGCAGGAGTTTTATAAAATTCCCAAGAGAATCAATCGAATTTAACAGCAAAACAAGAGCTAAGAGCTCATATGGCACTTGTGACGAGGTCGGAAGAGCCGAGAGCTCATATGGTACGAGGTCGGAAGAGCCAAGAGCTCATTAAGATCTGGTCACCCTTTCGTAAGTTACAAATACCTCAATTTTCAAAATTACCTCCCCCCTCCCAATTCCACCAAAGAGAGCAGATCCGGTCCAGTTATGTCAGTCACGTATCTTAGACAGGTTTCCATTCTTCCCATCCAGTTTCATCCTGATCTCACCGCTTTAAGTATTTTCTAAGATTTCCGGTCCCCCCAACTGCCCCCCCCCCCAATTACGTTTGATCCAGTTGAGATTTAAAATAAGATATCGGAGTTACGAGGTCCTTCTAAATATGGAGTTTCATGAAGATCCGATCACTCCTTCGTAAGTTAAAAATACGTTATTTTTCTTATTTTTCAGAATTACCCCCCCCCCCCGCAATTGAGCGGATCCGTTCCAATTATGTAAATTACGTATGCAAGACTTTTGCTTATTTTTCCAACCAAGTTTCATCCCAATCCCTCCAATCTAAGCGTTTCCCATCATTTTAGGTCTCCCCACCCCAAACTTCCCCCAATGTCACCAGATCCGGTCAGGATTTAAAATAAGAGCTTTGAGCCACGATATCCTTCTAAAAATCAAATTTCATGGAGATCCAATCACCCGTTCGTAAGTTAAAAATACCTCATTTTTTCTAATTTTTCAGAATTAACCCCCCCCCCCCCAACTACCCAAAAGAGATCGGATCCGTTCCGTTTATGTCAATCATCTATCTAGGACTTGTGTTTATTTTTCCCACCATGTTTCATCCCGATCCCTCCACTCTAAGTGTTTTCCAAGTTTTAGGTTTCCCCCTCCCAACTCCCCGCCCCCATCACCAGATCCGGTCGGGATTTAAAATAAGAGCTCTAAGACACGATATCCTTCTAAACATCAAATTTCATTGAGATCCGATCACCCGTTCGTAAGTTGAAAATACCTCATTTTTCTAATTTTTAAGACTTACTCCCCCCCCCCAACTACCCCAAAGAGAGCAAATAAGTTCCGATTATGTCAATCATGTATCTGGGACTTGCGCTTATTTTTCCCATCAAGTTTCATCCCGATCCCTCTACTCTAAGTGTTTTCCAAGATTTTAGGTTTCCCCCCTCCAACTCCCCCCAATGTCATCAGACCCAGTCGGGATTTAAAATAAGAGTTCTGAGACACAATATCATTCCAAACATCAAATTTCATTAAGATCCAATCACCCGCTCATAAGTTAAAAATACTTCATTTTTTCTATTTTTCCGAATTAACCGGCCCCTACTCCCCCCCCCCCAGATGGTCAAATTGGGAAAACGACTATTTCTAATTTAATCTGGTCCGGTCCCTGATACGCTTGCCAAATTTCATCGCCCTAGCTTACCTGGAAGTGCCTAAAGTAGCAAAACCGGGACTTTAGGTTTTCCCCCTCCAACTCTCCCCAATGTCATCAGATCCGGTCGGGATTTAAAATAAGAGCTCTAAGACACAATATCATTCCAAACATCAAATTTCATTAAGATCCAAATACCCGCTGATAAGTTAAAAATACTTCATTTTTTCTATTTTTTGCGAATTAACCGGGCCCCCACTCCCCCCCCCCCCCAGATGGTCAAATCGGGAAAACGACTATTTCTAATTTAATCTGGTCCGGTCCCTGATACGCTTGCCAAATTTCATCGTCCTAGCTTACCTGGAAGTGCCTAAAGTAGCAAAACCGGGACCGACAGACAGACCGACAGAATTGGCGACTGCTATATGTCACTTGGTTAATACCAAGTGCCATAAAAAAGCAGAGGATTCTTGCAAGATGATTATTTTTTAACATAATTAACGTCGTTTTTTTTTCGTTTTAATTTTAGTTACTTTCTAGATGCGACAGAGGTAGTTTAAATTGTATATTTTGTTTCTACCTGGCTTTTTGGGACTATAATTTAGGTGTAGTCCTTTAGTGCTTATACATTCCTTTAGTTTAGATATAATATGGAAAAGTTTTATTTCAGATTTTGGTTATTTTGGGTTTTCTGGTTTTTATCTCATTTTCTTGTTTTGGTTAAATTTTGTTTCGTTTTTTTTGGATTTCTGCTCTTTCTTTCTCCGTTTTTTTTTTTTTTTTTAATTTTATTCCAACCCAAAGTTTAATTCCGATGAAATATTTGTGATTGATTCTTTCTTCCTTGTCTTCCTCATTGGTCTTAGAAACATATTTTCTTTTACTTCTCTTTTTCCTTTGCTCTACTTTGTTTTCATTGTTCTATATTTTGTTCTACTTCTCATAGACTTTGAAAAATCAATTTTTTCACTGCTCTCTTTACTTCTTTTTTTCCACAGACTTAGATCTATTTCTCACAAATATTTTGGAGCTTTTCTTAAACTTGAGTTACTTTCTGGACCGAGAATATGAATAATTTATAAGAGTGAAAACTGGCAATAGTGTCGACAAAAAAAATCAACACCATCTAGTGTTCGGCGACACTTGACTTTTTTCCAAGCTTTGCAATAATTTTTTTTATCAAATACTGGGGTCAGATACTTGGAATTTTAACAATTGCACTAATTAAATTAGTCATTTTTACTATTAAGCTGGAAATGATGCCGAGTGTCGCTAATTGCTCGACGGTATTGATAATTTTTTGTCAACGCTAACGCCAGCTCCCACACTTATAAGTTACCCCTACTCTTTGTTCCAGACGTTAAGGAAGCAGATCAACTTGTGAATTTAGTTACCGCCTGAATTGTCTAGGGAGTAATGATTCCAATCTCGTTTGTTTTTATTCCAGATTTAATAATTTTAAAATTTCTAGTTTGTTTTTGGTTTCTCTACTTTTTTCCTTTCCACCTTTTTTCCGCTGCGATAAAGATACCTAATTTATAAAGGTAAAATACTACACCAGTAAATAAAACAAGTCTGGGAAAAAACGAGGCCGCGTCTAGAATAGCATTATTCGGGGGAAAAAAATACTTACCAGGTATGTTTTGGTTGAAACACTGTCAATCAAAACGGATTTGACCGGCCTCGTAGGTTCTAGGAGGGAGACCATGGCTTTCAGGACTTATTCTATAAATGGTTTTGGGCAAAAATGAAGGCATATAGAGGCAGGCTATTGTAGAAAAATTCTATAAATTCTCACAGCTTTATCATCGTTTGAAAAATTTGGAAATTGAAAAAAGAAAGGTATCTCTCGTGGAAACTTCAAGTTAAAAAATAAGGCGTCTTTGGGAAATAAGTTATCCTTAAAAAAAGAAAACTGAAATCCGATATCTTTGGTATAAAAAAAAATGGCAAAATAAGGTATCTTCGGTAAAAGTTATGAACTAAACAATAAATATGTTTTACAGTCGACTCTCGATAATTATAAATCTTTTTCGCGGTCCCTTGAAACATACTTGATAAATTGAAAAAGAAAGTGGGTCTGCTAAGGAAACAGAAAGCCCCTTATACAATTCTGACAACTTTATCACCGTTTGAAAATTTGAAAATTGAAAAAAAATTAAGGTATATCTCGTGTACATTTTAAGTTAAAAAAGAAGGTGTCTTTGGGAAAAGTTTTAATTTAAAAAAAAGAAAACGAAAATCCGGTATCTTTGGTAAAAAGAAAAAAATAGTAAAAAAATTTTGCGGTCCTTGAAACACACTTGATAAATTCAAAAAGAAAATAGGTCTGCTAAGGAAACAGAAAGCCCCGTATACAATTATCACAACTTTATCACCGTCTGAAAAATTTGGAAATTGAAAAAAAAATAAATTAAGGTATCTCGTGGAAATTTTAAGTTCAAAAACAAGGCGTTTTTGGGAAAAAAGTCGTAATTAAAAAATGAAAACGAAAATCCGGTATCTTTGTTAAAAAAAAAAATTGTTAAAAAATTCTCGGCCCTTTGAAACACACTTGATAAATTGAAAAAGAAAGTGGGTCTTCTAAGGAAACAGAATACCCCGTACGGTTATCACAGTTACGAGCTTTAACGGAGTTCATCCCCCTAGAAACAGAGTGGTTACTTCTTACAAACTGTGAAAAGTTTACCTTTGAGAATTTTGTTCACATGGACATTGAAATTGCTGTCCATGGTGCTTTAATCGATGCCAAATTGTAGACTTTTTAAGATGATGAGGAGCAGGAGAATAAAAAAAGGAAATCACCTACTCTAGTTCTAAGTTTCTAGATTCTAAGCTGTGTTTGTTTGATATGGAAAGGCAGTGTGGTCCACGTCGCTACTTAGTCACATAAAACAAGGCGAGATTATCCCTCAACACCTTACGTGCCAAGCTCTCAAAACAGAAACAAGTGATAATTTATTTACAGATCTAACCACCATTGAAAATGAATTGGACAATGTAAAATGGAAGTCGCTTCATTAAAAAAAATAACCGATTATTAAAAAAAAAATTTTTCGCACAAATTTGTTTTAACATACATATGTGATTAAGAAGTTAAATCAAAGAGTTTATATGTATGCATGTACATGTATGTGTTATGTATTTCCAATAAAGTATTTGTTTATTTGAAATTTTTTTCTTGTTCCTTCTTGATTATTTAGACTCTTGTTATTTTGAACGTTTCGATAACTTAAACTTTTCCTCTGTTCCCTTGAGTTTCAAATTATTGAGAGTCGACTGTACTGATTGGGTGAAACCAGAGAAACGCTTGATAACTTCTTGGAGATTACAGCATTGACTCAAGTTTTTGAAAAGGCTATTCCTAAATTTAAAAATGGGCTCTCTTCACCTCCTCTTCTGTCGCATATGAATATAATCAAAGATATACAGTTTATCGAAATTAGTATTAAAATTAAGATTCATTACCACTTTTCCCATAAGGATCTCAGCTCTCCCTCCCCACCAGTGTCAGCCCGGATTGCAAGATTACAAAAGATAGATTAGGAAGTCTTGGTATCATATGTGCTTGTTTACACCATTCTAAGACTTGCAAAGAGCACCCAGAACCCCCTCCCTCTTCCACCCAATTCTCTCCCAAGGAAAAAGTGGCCTAAAAGTAGATTATTTTTTTTAATTCTACAAACAAATTCTAAATTTTCTTCCCTACCCCCTCCCCAAAGGTTCAACCTGAATATTCATAAAGGCTAGCCAAAAGAAAAAGAGGGAGGGGGGTACTTACATTTCAGATTGATTCTATTTTTGGTCACTAATAAGCTTATTAGCTTTTGCTCTGGGCCATTTTTTAGATTTTGTTACAGTTATTATATATTTGAATTTATTTCTCTATCTTTTCTATACTGTTAATCCTGTATTAACACACTTTGGTTAGCTTTGAGCAATACCACAAACTTAATACATTCTATTTTATACATAGAACAAGTTGTTATTTACCTTGACTATGCGCAAATATTTCAATGCTGTCTCGGTATCCCCCTTTTGCTTAGCAAACACTGCTGCTTTCTTATACACATCTCTTCGTTGCTGAACTTCTTTGACCATTTCCTCATTAACTGAACTTACTGTTTCTTGTATCACAGCTTGTCCCAATTCTGGCTGAGGCACCTGTAAGTATGAAAAGCAAACTTATTTCAGATTTGGTATGAATATGAACAAAAAAAAGGTCCCGCCTCCCCCTAAAGGAAGATATTAGGAAACAGTAGCCTGAAAATATACTTTTATTTAGGGGCCCAAACTTGAAATCAGATATATATTCTAAAATACTGCACTGCTCAAACTGCCCTTCTTCGCGAAATCCACGCAAAAAAAGAAAGACCCAAATTTGAATATCTTTTTTGCACGTTTTATGAGAGAAAATGCAAAGCTATAACCTTACATCCAGTACAGACTCAAGACCTGACCCACCAGTATACAAAATATCCTGCAATACTTAGTAGTGATTCAGTTTTTTTATACATATATGTGGGTTTGCTTAGCACTTCGTAAGAAAAAACAAGCACACATTTTGAAAATACTGTTACCAGGGTATAATATTAAAGGGAGGTCTGTAACGATTAAAGCAAGGAGAAAAACGCATCAATAATTTCTTTATATCCATTTTTGTTACGTTTTTACTAGTCAGATAAACATTTCGACGCGGGGGGGGGGGGCTCAAACCCCTTATACCTCTTCCCCCCTCCGGATACAGCCAAGGCAAGGAGTACCCAGTCTTTTTTAAACAATAATGTAAGTAGATTCGCATATTTTGCTTACTTTACTCAGCTCAGCTCAAGAAGTGATTTTTCAGTTATAATTACTCCGCCCTCTCTTCTTCTTTTTGCTTTTCTTTCTTACTTTATTTTTCCCTTCTTTTTCACTCAATTTCAACCAAATAACTAATTTTCTGGTTCTATTTGCTTTCTGCTTACTACACCTTCTACTTCTAATTCTAGTTAATATCAACGAAAGACCTAATTGTTCATTTTTACTTATTTTCTACTAAGTTTTTGTTTTTACTTTTTCCTTCCATTTTATTTTCTTACTTACTTACTCGTAAATCTACATACTCTCAACTGAAGAACTGATTATTCAAAACACAAACCATTCATTAAAGCTAGACATAATCATATTGGTTATAAAAAGAAGGCAATACGCTTCTCTTTAAAAAACTAAATTTACAACTCAAGCCTGAACCAAGATTTATTTTAACCTCCTGGCTTCTCTTTCTGACTGAATAAGTGCAATAATATCTCCTTTTCTTACTGACAACTTCATATTTCTAATAAAAAAAAATTCCTTTCCAGAATGAAATCAACTTCTGACCTTGAGCTTCCAATACTTCCAAGGACTTCAGTTACATTAGTCAAAAAACTACTGTTTTGTATAATTATTTGGGATAGACCCAAAAATGCTATTTAAGAGAGAATCCATTCAAACTGATAAACAAGTTGAAAATAAAGTTTTTTGTGAGTTGAGTGTACTCATACCTCCACATAAACACTCTTATCCCTCTCTAATGATGAATATTCTTCTTCTTCCGTTCAGTGTTCGCAACGGCAGCACGAGTAGATTATCGCAACTAACAGCAGCTCCGATCATCTTAGATTTTTAGCCACTTCACTTTATTGTTAAAATCTACAATAATTTTAGCTGGAGCCGAAAATGGTATTCAGTGGGTAATCTATTTATTACCCAAGCCAACATACAAAATAGTTGATTTTGTATGTTCGGGTTACAATCTGTACATAAGTAGTACGGGGGATCCCTCCTTCATTCTGATCCTGCATAGTGATGGCAACAGTGTCAGGAGTACCTTGCCGATATCAACAGCAACTCCCATCATCATGGAGCTTAAGTTACTCAAGAAACAAACTCCTGATTTTTCCATTATTAAAATTTCCAAATCTTCCAAATTAAATCTAAATTTGTCAACGGCGCCAGGGGTACTTTGTTGCATCTAATAACAGTTCCTGTCATCTTACGTGACAAAAAAGTTTGTATTTAAAATGTTTTCACATTGAAACAGTGCACTATTTCATGCGCTGAAAACAGGCGTCATTTGGCAACACAGGCAAGAGTAGACAGCTATAGTAAAAATAAAAAGCCCTCAAACAATCCTACCGTAGACCAAGAGCAACAAAATACAAAAGGCAAAGAAGAAGAAGAAGAAAAGGGAGAAAGAGGAGTATGAGGGGGGGGCGAACATGCATCAAGCAATGACAGGTTAAAAATACTACATGTGGTGTTTCTGAAGGAGGTTATGTTTCACTGGGAGGTGTATCTAGACACTGGTTAAATGTTAAACATGGATCAGACACTGGTTAAAGATAGGTTCAAAATGTAAGGAGGATTAAAAGTATTTACAGGCTAAATATAAGTTAATAAGAATGACCTGGTTAGAAATAAACGCCATTAAAAAAAGAGTCATCAGTCCAAAATCAACCCCGGCTGAAAATAAATACCGGTTGAATCAAACCCGGCTGAAAATAAATACCGATTGAATTAACCCCGGCTGAAAATAAATACCGGTTGAATCAACCCCGGCTGAAAATAAATACCGGTTGAATCAACCCCGACTGAAAATAAATACCGGTTGAATCAACCTCGGCTGAAAATAAATAGCGGTTGAATCAGCCTCAGCTGAAAATAAATACCGGTTGAATCAACCCCGGCTGAAAATAAATACCGGTTGAATCAACCCCGACTGAAAATAAATACCGGTTGAATCAACCCCGGCTGAAAATAAATACCGGTTGAATCAACCCCGGCTGAAAATAAGTACCGGTCGAATCAAGCCCGGCTGAAAATAAATATTAGTTGAATCAGCCCCGGCTGAATATAAATACCGGTTGAATCAACCCCGACTGAAAGAAATACCGGTTGAATCAACCCCGGCTGAAAATAAATACCGGTTGAAAATAATACCGGTGGAGTTTCTAAACGGGGATTAAAGTTTAGTGGGAGGAATATTTAGGGGGTTTAAAAAAACTGATACCCATTGAAAATAGTTGCCTGTTAATAACCAATTATACATGACAGGATACAATAGGATAAGAATAATCCCAATTATTGCAATTGCCTAAAAACAGTCCAAACAGGTAAATACAACAGGATGAAAATGATTATACGGTTTAAAATAATTTTCTGTTAAATGTAGGCTTGATACAAAAAGTAAAAATAAAGTTTAAAGGTAGAGGCCTTTTAATAGTTGTTGCACGGGCAAAAAAAGTTGCACGTCAACAATTAAAAACAGTTAAAAATAGTACCTTTTTTGTTTCTGAAGGGGTTTCTGTCTCACCAACGGGGATATCTAACAGAGGATTTGGCGCTTCGTTCTTTTTCTCCCCAGTCGCAACAGGCGGAGGAATTTCAGACTCCTCAATCTTTCTCCCTGCTTTCACCGCCCTTTCCATATCTTTCAGAGTCTTCAACCCTCTTTGATACCTAGTAAGGAGAACAAATTTGCTAATGTACATTAGGTAAAAATAGCCTGAGTAACAGCTCCTTAGCAAAGATAATTTTCTTAAAATCAGGAAACTACAACTGCATTACAAAAATGAAAAAAATTACATATTGATGAGTTTCTAACCAAAAGATAGGTTCTCTAGTTGCATGAATTTTACCTCAAGGTCTGAGCGAAGTATGAGATATTATAAAGGAATTTTAAGATAATAAGCTATCACTACAAAAATTTATGACAAAATTGTAGAAGGGTGAGTTTTTGATAAACGAGAAGGTTGATAAACCACTATTACAAGCATAATGCGTTTAATCAAGCACTTGCACAGCGTTGACATGTATTTTTAGGCGCAGGAGAGGGCAAAAAACAATTGAAAATATTATTTTAAAAGCGATGTTCTTGGGCACGAGATTTGTTCACCGCTTTGTCTGGGTTTTGCCAAATGGGCTTCTACCCTCACCTTAAAAGAGCCCTAAATATAAAAAAAAGGCAGTGCCACTTTCCATTTAATTTGCAAAATACAATGCTTTTCTAATTACAAATTTTCTTTTCAAACAAAAGGCTCCCATAGAAACCTTTTTGCAAGGTCAGTGAACCAGCAACATAATACTACAATATAAATATATACAGTAATGCAGGGAAAACCTTAAATAAACCACTGTATAAGAAAGATGATAAGAGTGAGTATCGTAATTATCGAGGCATTAGTCGGGTCTCTGTAGGTAGCAAATTACTTAGTATTATGATGCTTTTTAAACTGAGAGATGCTGCAGACAAAGTTTTAAGAGAAGAACAGTGCGGTTTTAGAAAAGGTAGAGGATGTGTCGACCAAATTTTCACTCTTAGGTTAATAATTGAGAAGTGCCTTAGTTGTCAAACACCTTTGGTCCTTAGTTTTATAGATTATGATCAAGCGTTTGATTCTGTTGACAGAAGAGCTTTAGCAAAGGTCTTATCCTTATATGGTATACCAGACAAATGCATTAAAGTAATTTGTGCTATGAACGAAAATAGTACAGCCGCGATTAACGTAGGAAATGAGGTTAGTAGCTGGTTTTGTATTGAATCAAGAGTTAAACAGGCTTGTGTTCTATGCCCCTTTAAATGGATCATTTTGATGGACTTTGTCTTAAGGAGCACAGGAAAGGCAATGGGACACCGCATAATCAAATGGGGAGGAAAAACTCTCCTGGACTTAGAATATGCTGATGATTTAAGTATCCTAGATGAAAGTGTGAGCGAAATGAATGAACTTTTAGAGGTTTTGCGAGTTCAGGGTGCTAGAACAGGGTTGAAAATTAATGTTAAGAAGACTAAGTCACTAAGGCTAGGAATAAATGAACGTGAAAAGGTGACATTGGGTACGAAAAGATCGATCAGGTGGGCAGCTTCACTTAATTTGGTAGTATTATTAGTAAAGACGGTGGGAGCAGTGAAGATGTTAAAAGTAGAATAGCCAAGGCTCAGGGTGTTTTTCACCGTTACAAAAAAAGTTTGGAGGAATGGGAAGATAAGTCTCCAAACCAAGATTAAAATATTGGAAGGTACAGTGATGACAGTGGTCAAATATGGCTCTGAAGCATGGGTGCTCCGAAAAGCGGATGAAGATTTACTAGATGTTTTCCAAAGAAAATGTCTACGGATTGTTCTGGGTACCCGGCTGACTGACCGCATTTCAAACAGTAAGCTGTACGAAAAATGTTGTTCAATCTCTCTTTCTAGGGCTATAATGAAACAAAGGTTGAGATGGCTAGGGCACGTTCGACGGGTGAAGGATGAAGTTTTCGTCTGGGGTGGGAGGATGTCATAAAGAAAGATTTAAAGGAAATGGGAACTTCCTGGGAGGGCATAAAGAGGGAGGCTTTTAATAGATTGGAGGACCGTGCGGAGCTTTGTATTCCCCAGGCGACTTGGTGCTGCGATAAGTTGTTAGTAGTAGTAGTAATAGTAGTAATGCAAGATCCTATCTTCTCCGTTGAAATATTTTTGGATATACCGAGGCAGGGTACTACCCTTTGGCTCTGCCTTTGCGCGAACACAACAACAATAAATGGCTGGCGCATATGCGCAAATTCAATCCTCCCGATCAAAATACAACATAATTCAATCTGATACTTCCTATTCCAAAGACTTACATCTATGACGCTAGTGCTGCTATGTCCTTTTTAAAAGCAAAATTACATTATTGAATACATTTATACTGTGCGTGACACTCAATAATAGTAGTAGTTGTAAGCAGGGGCGTCTCGAGGGAGGGGACGCACCCCCCCCCCCATTTTTTTGCATTCGATAAAACTTTCACTGAATGCTAAAAAATCAGCAGATAATTTGCAAAATTTCTGATTTCTGCCGAAAATTCGGTAGAAATCAGGTAGCGATTATGTAAAATCTACAAAGTTCGCCCCTCCCCCCAGTGAAAAGAGGCTCGTGGTACTCCTGGTTATAAGATTTAAATAAAAATGTAATCGGTATTTTAAAGAAAAACTTTTAAAGAATAGGCCTTTTAAAGAAAATGGAACTTTCAGCTAATTTAGATGAGTTATTTAAGGAAAACCTCACTAGCGATACGAAACTATAATTCAATTATAAGAACGCAACAAAAAGCAGGTTTTCTCAGTTTTCATTTATTTTGCCAGCGGTTCCGATACTTTAATGATTTTTAAGACACAAATTGACATTATAACAGGTTGTGACAAAGTTGTAGATCCAGCGATTGTCGCTAACTCAGAAAGTTGTTCAGTTAGGGCAATAGAGTTTGAAGGAAAGGATCTATGGACCAAATCAAGTTCCTGTAAGGGACTCAAAATTTTCTATTTTCGCCTTAGACTGATGATAAAATTGTAGTAATTCTTAGCCATTATGTTATTGTAACTAATTTATATAAGCCTTGACTTTACCGATTTGCAGTTTAGCATTCATCAATATAATTTAAACAGCCTACTTTAACTTCATTAGCAAGAGATACATCATACCTCTTTTTTACTTTTGTTTACACTAAACTCAAACTTTATTGTCAAACACCTTACACGATCATGCCAATCAATGGTAGTTCTTGTCACATTAAAAGATAAGGCACTAAACATATATAAATCACAGCCATTACCATCGTTACAAATTTATATGTTAATTCGAAATATCACGAACACGAGTAAACTAAAACCTAAGACATTTCAATATCCAGCTATCTGAAAAAATTAAAGTCAAATAACTTCATGTTCAAGTTAAAGAAAAAAACCTTTAAAATCGATAACGAATAAAAAGTATAATGAACTAAAACAAAACAAAATATGTACAATTATTAACGAGTGAGTGAAGTATTAAAAACCTCGAGAAAAGAGGGAACGAAACTAATTGCATGACGCATATATCGTGCTATTACCAGCTGAATTTAACACTAATTAGAACATAAAAAAAAAACTTTTACCATTTTACCTTTTACCATATTTCGTGCTGTAACCGGCTGAATTTCAGACTAGTTAGAAAATAGTAAAAAAAAACTTTTACCAAAAAGGCGGAATCTGCACACTGCATTATTTTTAAACTAGTGCGTGTTCTGCCTCTCTAACTCTTTGATAATCAACAGAAAATTGTTTAAAATAAAACAACCAGCCCCGATTCTAAAAATTTCAAAATAAATTAGAACGTTTCATTAAAATCTGAATTTTCATGATATTAAAATAAAACGTGTCTTTTGTGTTTCTAGCTTTCTTGGGCAATGCTGCATTATCTGGTTTAAATTATATTAAACCTGTTTTAAACTGCTAAGTTTCCTCCCCTATCAGTTTTCTATGGTTTTAAATACCAGCCTAGCAATGTTACAAAGAGCACCAATATTTGCTGACATGCAAACAGGAAAAATGACTCCTCAAATAGTAATAGTAAAAAAAATGAAGGGGAGGCTCGGGGGTATAATGAAACCAGCACAGGAATACAAAATTCAGCTCAATTGTTTGTGATAAGCTATCACAAACAATTGCTCAGGAATAAAAAAAAATAGCTAATAAATAGATTTAATATAGAAAAAATATATATATATTAGATAAAAATGGTGGTTGTACATACAGCTTACAAGTTTTTCAACTTCAATGGGTTAATTAACAGATAAAAACACAAATCTCCTACAATCAAAATACTTAGTCCATTCCTGGACGCCGAGAATAACAACATTTACCTTATAAACTTAATATGTTGAGTGGTCACAGCTCCTACTCCAAGACACAAACTTACTTCTCATTAAAAAAAAACAAATAAAACTAACCGAATGCATTCCTGCTCCAATCTCCAGGGTAAACCACCCCATCAAAAAAAAAGAAAATGATAAATAAATATAAACTACTTCAATCTAATTCCAAATTTCACATAATTCTTAATTATGTGACATCCTTGAAATCATAACTTGATTTTATCATATTTAAAGTAACCCTAAACTATTAGGTTACCAGACCTTAACTTAACAAAACATGCGCCACTTTTGGTGATATTTAGTTAAAGGAGTTTTCCGAAGGTAGCTAAGATACATCATGTAGTTTTTTGTATGTAGTACAATATAGCCATAAACAGGAATTGTCTAAAAGAGTTTTAAACATCGTCCAATGGTGCAACAACAAAAAAAGAATCCCGGAAAGTAGTTTAAAACAGTAACAACATAAGCTAGTCATAAACCATCCTCTCACTCTCCTCCAAAGTCTCTGATTTTATTAGATTCAAAATATGGATAAACCCTTATGTAGGTGTATCATCAAAAGTCTGGACTCACCTTTTTTTCTGTGAAATACTCGCACACATTACGACATATTCACCGTGAATCTTTTACTACTTACCGTCAAATTTGTTTATCTTTTCTTGCCTTATTCACTAATTTTTAAAAGAGTAATTTCACGCGGTATAAATTACAATTTCACACCATTTCTTACTTGAATTCAATATTAATAATTTTATTTGCGAGAAATTAGAAGAAAAAAATACTCATCGCAATGTTCTTGTTATTTCGTTTGATTTTTTTCAATATTACCGCACTCTTTCCGAAATTTGTGATTAAAAAAGGAAGCACTGAAGTGAGTTTTTACTCCTTCTGAAAAATATATTTATAACAAATAGTTTAAGGTACGCACATAACAACAATGACGATTAAAATTCACGGCGCAAAATCAAACAGTTGTACTAAAGACCGTAGATAGAGTGAGTGAGTGAGAGAGAGAGAGAGAGTCAAAATTTGAATCTCCTCTCCCCCTTCTCCATAAGGTATCTGAAAAACAACATAAAATGTTGTGGTCATATAATGACTTAAAAGGACAATAAATGACTTGCACAGTTGAGTTCAGACCAAAAAAGGCAGCGTTCCCTCCCAGCCCGCTGATTAAAAAATAAATAAATAAAAGTTTACCTCTTAGCACGCGAGGTCTCGCCAGCGACGAGTGCATTCTTAGTAGCTAATTCATACATAGAAATTCTTTCTGACAATGTCCCTAGAATACCATTCGGGATCTTTAATGGCTGAGGTACCGATAAACGTGGAGGAGGTAAAGGCTTCTTTATCGGAGGTGGAGGGAATTCAGGAATTTCTTCTTCAAGAATTTCAGAGTTTTCTTCACCATCAGTTGCAGATCCAAGATTCAAAAGTTCTTGCTATAAATGACCAGAATGTAAATTAAAGTCAATTATTGTCAAATAACGTAATGATAGCTAGATTAAGCGCATCACTTTTAGAACAAGTCGATGACAGTTAACAGGTTCAACTTAAACTCACAGGATGTAAAAAAAAAAATGTTAGACCACAGTGTCTTTTCAATTTTGACTAAAATGAAACTAAAATATAATAATGGGAAAAACTTTTGGTTCAGAGAGTGAAAGAATAAACTACTAAAATCTAAAATGATATTCAACGAACAAAAGCCCATATATTTTGCATCACGTCCAGAAGCCTTCTTTATCAGCAGAAATAAAAAGAGAAACTAATCTAAGCAGTCAAAACATAAAAGAAAACGGTATAAATAGATGAAAAACCGCTATACTAAAAAAAGAAAGAAAAAAACTAGACTAAGCAGTCAAACAGAAGAAAACAGCATAAATAGATAAAAAAGCACTATTCAACAAAAAAAAGAAACTAGACAAGACTAAGCAGTTAAAACATACAAGAAAGTAGCATAAATAGATGAAACAGCATTATACTAAAAAAAGAGAAAAAAACTAGACTAAGCAGTCAAACATACAAGAAAACAGCATAAATAGATGAAAAGCACTATTCAACAAAAAGAATAAAGAAAATAGACTAAGCAGTTAAAACATAAAGGAAAACAGGATAATAAGATGAAAAACATTATACTAAAAAAGAAAGAAAAAATAGACTAAGCAGTCAAACATACAAGAAACAGCATAAATAGATGAAAAAGGACTATTGAACAAAAAGAAAAAAAAGAAACTAGAGTAAGCAGTTAAAACATACAAGAAAATAGCATAAATAAATGATAAAACATTATACAACAAAAAAAGAAAAAAAGAGAAAGGAACTATGATAGACTTACACTTGACCTTAGAAATCTACGCGATATTATGCCACACTTTGCCAGACACTGTATAACGTTTTTTTTTTCACCATCTTGGATTATGCTTAGAACATGCACTAAATAACAACTATACCTTATCAGATTTCAGTTTCTGTTGTCGTTGTTTTTTTTTGTAGTTTGCCGTTTTTTTATCTCTTTGACTAGGCTTCAAAGACTCAACCTTTCACAATAATTTTAAGTAAAATCCCTCTTCACTAGCTAATTCCTCTAAGCAGAGAAATTCAATTTATTTTCCTATTTACATGTTTTAGACTGAAACCTGAATTCTGCTTTTTTGAAACTATTATTAAAGTTGTTATAATTTTTTTCCTTTTCTAACAAGAAAGAGAACATTTGAAAGTCTTTGAAAATATGAGAAAAAGGCCCAGTGACAAGGTAAAAAGATGCATCTAAGTAAAACCAAGTTCTCACATTATCCCAAAACCCACGTTGATAATTGTTTTTTCAGTTGTATTTTTACTTTGGTGAACAAATATTTTGCTGTTTTCTTCCATTTGTTTTTGTATTTTTTAAAGCTGCCAAAAAATGATATGTCATTAATTTAGCTTACGAAAATATAGTAAGTTTAGAACCATAAGAAAATCGGAAGGCTTGGCAGAGGAGGGACCAACTATTAAAAATACTTATATTTTAGGCTCAGATATCTTAAGTTTCCCAGATATCTCACCTAAGATATCAAAACTGTCAAATGCACAGTTACGATATTTAGGTTTTTACCTAAATTAGACCTAATTAGGTCTAATATTAGGTTTTACCTAAATTAGATTCGATATTTTTTTTTATTTCTAACGCTTTCCAATACACTTTACAACTTAAGATTTTCGTTTCATTTCAAAATGATTATTTAGTTGCACAATATTGTATTTTATAATACACATACTTCATAATATCTGTTAGTACACCATATATAACTGATGTAAAAAGTTCCAGTAACAACAATTTGGGGGGACTTACTCTTTAGGTAGCGAAAGATATATTTTTTCTTAGTATTTTCATTAAAAACACCGTTTCATTAGTGTTTTCACTGAAAAAATTAATCTCCCCCAAGATTTCGAAGAAACGTTGATCCCCATATATATTTTTGCAAATTGGCGCCAATGCCATCTTTACCTTTATTGGTGGTGTCAACAGATTTATGCCAGATAAAAACTATTTACAAAGAAATACCTTACACTGAGAAGGAGACGGTGTGTTATAGATCGGAATATAAAGTTTAGTGCCAGACAGGCAAGAGTCTAAGCCACAATAATTCGCAATAGATCATGAGAATGTTCTTTTTCCTCAAGTAGAATCTGGCTACTTCATGTCTTGTCAATTTATGCATCAAAGTTGATCCCAAGCCGAGCAGGTTAGTGACCTTCAGACCTATCAGCTCTCACACCAAAACCCAAAGATTTTTCTGTATGTTCTCATATATTCGACATAGCCTGTTTCGCGTATTATTTGCATGTTTTGAAATTTGTACCCTCCCCCACAAAATACATTCCTACATACATGTCTGCATCCACGTATGACTTCTATAAGCCCTTTTCCCTGGCCAGAGAAAATCATTTCCCTGGCCAGAGAAAATCATTTCCCTGGCCAGAGAAAATCATGCTATTTTACATCAGTATTTACAACTTCAACAATAACAAGCATATTCAACTGGCAATAGCCGTGGAAATATATTTTCTATCCAATAGAACTGATCAGACTCCTCTTGATTGATTTTCAGATGTATTTCTGTGAAACACTCCGGCTGAGACCTTGTTCAACATTTGAAGTGATCACCAAACAAAGTTTTTTGATAGTTACTCATGCCTAAAAGTTTTGTGGTGACGATTACAGAGCGAGTGGCATAACAAAGAGTCACTCTCTTTACTTTTACTCTGGGCAGAGTCATAAAAGAAATTTCCTAAGGAGCTTAAAGCACATACCTCTAGGATACTGTCATAACTGTCATCTTAAAATGCTTCAATAACAAAGAAGTAAATACAACAGTTTTTTTAGAATTAAATAATTTTAAATAATTTTTATTTACAAATAATCAATTATTATAAAATTATCACGTTGCTCAGGCAACGTATATATTGTTTAAAAATTATAAAATTATTATATAATAATAATTATCTATTTAAATAATTAAATAAAATTAAATTAATTTTTTAGAATTAAATAAGAATTAAATAATTTTAAAATTTTAAAACTAAATAAGGGTAATAGTCCAACACACAGGTAGTATTAACAAAACGCTTACAAGTAAAACGACATGAAGACAAAAAAACAGGTACAATATTTCAAAAAAGACGGTTGAAAATAACAAAAATCTTTTTTCACAAACTAAAGTCCGGAAGCCTTTATCAACAGCAAAAAAAAGAAAAAAAAAGACTAAATTAAACAAAACACATAAAAAAATAGGAAAAAACACAAACAATAAAAAAAAAACTCACAACATAATGATGAAAAATAATAATGAACATATATTCCATTTGGTTGTATTTCCTAAGAAATTAGTAACAATGCGTAAATGACCTATCTACCTATTATTGGTAAAAATCGCCAATTTACTTTTTTTTTGCAAAACACCAGGGAAAAGCTTTTTCTTATTAAAATAAATTTGATGCTTTTCAGACATTTTACCTCCTTATTACAAAAATTGATTTTGTCAAATTTACGTTTTAAAACATTTGAAATAAACAAACTTTTTAGAAGATTAAAGTATATTAATCTGTTAAGTTGTGCAATTATTAAATAAAAACATACATTGCTTTATGGGTGTATTTAGTTGTTTGATTTTACTTTGTTTTTTCTGCTGTGTCTCAGTGCATGTTTTCACTGACCTATTCTTCCAATTTTTCACGCATTCTGTTTAGCATCACACCCATAGAAATGATTCTTTTACTGTACTTCTGATTATTTTTCTTTATATTAATAAATTAATTTAGCACCCACAACTAGTAAACTCTTGACTTCATCTCGTATTATTTAGGAGTAGCCTATAACCCTGTACATAACAAAATAATTTCAAATTACATTTGAGCCGTGAAGAACAAGGCAAGGGATAGCAAACACATGTGAATTAAATAAAATATTTTTTAGTTTATCTAAATATACTCACAGATGTATTTTAAATTATTTCTAAAAATAAGAAATTGAACAATCAAGAAATATCTGTTTTCTATCTTTGTTTGGAATCAAACAATGTAATGTATTTTTAAATATGTCCATAGATTTTTTTTTCTATGGTTTTAACCACTGACAAATTCGATAGTTTTAGATTTGATTGATTCGATTTATTTTATCTAAATATTCTCACTGGTGTATTTAAAACCATTTCTAGAAATAAGAAATTGAATAATCAAGAAATATCTATTTTTTACGTTCGTTTGGAATCAAACAACGTAATGTAATTTTATATTTGTCCATAGATTTTTTTTTGTATGATTTTACCCACTGAAGAGTTCGATAATTTTAGATTCGATTGATTCAACTTATTTTATCTAAATATACTCCCTGATGTAATTAAAATCATCTCTAGAAATAAGAAATTGAATAATCAAGAAATATCTATTTTCTATGTTCGTTTTGAACCAAACAACGTAATGTAATTTTATATTTGTCCATAGATTTTTTTTTTTGCATGGTTTCACCCACTAACAAATTCAATAATTTTAGATTCAATTTATTTTATCTATATATACTCACTCACGTATTTAAAATCATCTCTAGAAATAAGAAATTGAATGAACAAGAAATATCTATTTTATATGTTCGTTTGGAATCAAACAACGTAAGTTAATTTTCTATTTGTCCATAGGTTTTTTTTTGTATGGTTTTACCAACTGACAAATTCAATTATTTCTTTATATTTTTTCATTATATTTAGCAGCACATCTTTAGAACAGAAATGGCTCTTTTGGTGAACTCTTGATAATTTTATTATGTTACTAAATTTCAGCAACTCGCGACTACCAAACTCTTGACTGTATCTAGTTTTCTTAAGGAACGTATTCCAAAAAAATATCTAAATTATTCCAGATTACCTCTAATTCCGGATCATCCTCGTCAATGTCTGATTCGTGCTCTACATCTTTCATACTTTCAGATACCATTCTGTCCAACTCATTCGGGTCAACAGGTAGTGCTTTCTTTCCTACAAAAACAACAAATCAACTTACTAATATTTGTTGTTGATATGCTAAAGTTGTGTTTCTTGTTACTGCCATGCTACCTCTTCACTGGCTACCCACCACCATATTGCAAAGTTTTTCATAGGAAAACGCTAAATGTTTTTGGCTATTATTGGGGCTGTTGGTACATGCCTCACTGATGGCATCTGCTTTCCACCAAACCCTATTTGCACCAACCCAAAAGATTCAAAATAGAGCCTTAGCTGTGGTACCAATTGGACACCATTACTAACTCAAGTAACGGATTTGATCTAGCATCAATGGGTGTTTTACACAGGTGTTCCAAGATTTTTTACTCCCCTCCCTCTAGATTCTAGAAAATTTCTTTTTTTATGTTTTTGCTGAAAAATACCTCTTTTTGGTATTTTTCATTTAAAAAATCGAAAACAAAAAAAAAATGCTCCATCCCCTACATTTTGAAAAAAATACATCCCCCATCCGATTATATTTTTGTGAAATGATGCCCCTGATGGATAGTAAAATGATTCAGCCAGGCTAGTATATAGAACCTAACAAGTTAAAAATGTACACTAATACAACTAGTATGCCCTTTTGCCATATTGGGTGCCATTGTCATATTGTGTAATAAACAGATCAAAGGGATATAAACAGATGGGGATTAAGAAAACAAATAGGAATATATATGAACTACACATAAAAAATAAATAAATAAAAATAAATGCAACCCATCTTGAAAACCAAAGGAAATTATAGTCCAGTCTGGATAGCAGGATTGTTGTGTCTCCTTTATTTTTTCCTGTGGAGATTGAATATAGCCAGAAGTAGTAGACAATAACATTAAGACTCACTTGAATGAAAATAAGACGTTTTAGCATTTGTTCTGAAGTTGCAAAAGAGACCAAGGCATAACAAAATTTCATTTTCTGATGAAAAAAAATTCATGCAAACAGGGTAAAATTGCAGATGACTAAAAATTATGAGATAGATGATTGTAGACTGGCAAATAAGGGATTATAGAAAACCTAAAAAAAAAAATTCACATATTTCTTGGAAATCAGCAGATAGTGACACAGGGAGGTGCTACTTCTTAAATAAAGTAGACTAGAAACCACACCTTTGTAGTTGCTATCATTAAAGGCCTCTAACTTGAGGTTTAGTTTAGATACTGGAGAATGGAATAATTTTATGCAACAGTTACATTTGTAACTAATAACTACAGATTAATTCAGTTAAGTATATAATGAAAAAAGGGGGAAATATATCCTTCTTCATATCCAAGCGATCGAAGTAGATTACTGTTATTTTTTTGTTTTACTACTTCTCAGAAAGATTCTTGTAATAACGTGCAGCTGACCCCCTGGGATACTTGCATTTTATGCCTACAGAAATCTTATCTATAATGGCCAACTAGCATATATTCCTTGAAAAATTTGAACATGGTTAGAAGTAAAACTTATGTTTATTGCTCCATTTAACAAAAAGCTGCATTGATTTCTCTGTGTAACATTGTCCAAATTATAGAAAGAGCTTTTTGTCAGGTTTACTTAAAAAAAGGAGCAAAAATTAACAGCATAAACAAACAATTTTTCTCTGGTGGAAGTGAAGAGAAAAATTGGAACAAAACAACATAACATTATTGCTTCTCAGTGTTTGCAACACATATCTATAAAACTAGCTCAGATAAAATGACCCATTATGTTATCCTGCATTTGTAGAGTTATGCAAAATTGGTGCTTTGCTGAAAGCATAAAACTCGATACAAAAAGCAACAACAGGATTTTTTTTTAGGAACAGTATAGTCCTGAACTGGCATACAGAAAATAAAATACTAATTTAACAGGCTCTCAATAGTTGTTCACTAGCCATAATAATGGCAACTTTTAGTGCACAGATCAAATTTTCTCAAATGCTGAAGCAATATAAGAAATATTATTTTAGTCGCCAAAAATTGATTGAGCAGCATATAAAAATGACAGATACAAATACAATTCACAGGTCTTTCCAGCAGTGTTACCAACAGCAAATAATTTAAATTTTAAGCTGTGGGAATGCATATTTACTATTCAAATTCTCTAACCAATAAACCATTATATACAGTAACACAGTTATTTCTGCATAATCAAAGCATTACCCTAGCATCTTCGCTTCAGATTGGACAACAAGATAATCATGAAATGTGCATTTTAAAACTGTAAAGAGACCCCTTTATTGGATTGAAATAATATTACAGAGGTTGGTCAAATCAACTAGTTTAAAACATCCTAAAAGGCTCCATCTTTCTACAGTGAGAAATATCATAAGATACTTTATATTTCTACTATACAGTAATCTTATATTTTTTTTAGGTGTTCAGTAAAGCACTACTTATACATAGTCATACAAATATAGGACAATATCATGAATCAGTTTATCTGAGCTAGCTTACAAACAAATAATACATACCTAGTAGTCTAGCACATACGCTGGAATCTATTTCAAGGACAAAGTGAAGGGGGGGATACGGAAGTGAACAAAAAATGAACAATAACAGAGCATAAGAGAAGACAAAAAGTGAAAGACAGAAAATGACAAATAAACCAGAATTAAAACTCATAAGATGAGCACACAAATACAATAATTAACCAAATAATTACACAGTATACATAAGAAGCACAATAATAACAAAAATAAAACGAAAAACGACAACAAAGAGGCATGATAGATTTACTGTTTTAAAAGGGGACACCATGAGTGTCCATTGATTCCATTATTGTAAGCTGTAATGCATCTGCTGATGGCAGCATTAGGGTCTATAATACCATATATTTTAATGACCCAAGAATTACTTGCCGAAAAGGGGGGGAGGCAGAAAGAGATATTTAGCAAACCAGTAATAAATTTGCTGGAGTTGCTTTAGTTCCATTGCAGAAAATATATGCCAAAAAGGTGCAAGGTACTAAGAATTTGGAAGCACATAAGAGTTATGCAATTTAACTTGCAGCCAGTAATTAAAAAGGAAGTTTATTAGATACTATGCTACTGTAGGCACTAGACATCCAGCACTGGAAATAACACATGAGGAGCTTTCTAACTGCTTTTAGAGAGTCATCAATTGGGAGACCAAGATATTTAATTTCCAGTTTAGGAGCAACCAATACTCATTAAGATCAACTTTATATCCTTTGGGACCTGGGCCCCAGTTGAATAGAACCACTTCTGACTTTTCAGCATTAAACTTAGGATTTATCTTTGAATATTCGTGACTCAGAATGGAAAATTTTTTCTCAAACGCCAGTACTGTTTGGCTGGGGGTTGAAGACAATCATCTGCATAAGCATGAGCGATACATCTAACTCTTCTAAAATATAAGAGGAAACCACTTGAGATTGTGAATGAAGAATACAGGGTCATTCCATGTCAAGTCAACCAGGTCATGTAACCCACCTCTTTAGATCTTGATGAAACTTGGCACAATTGTTGCATTTGCTATCCTATTGATAAATACCAAACTTTATTTCTCTATCTAATTAATTTTTTTTTCTACAAATTTTTTAATTTTCTTAATTTAACGTGATTTTAAGCCTCGGTTTTCGTGTCTTGCAATGTAACTTGTAGCTTAAAAAATTAATATCTTGAAAACTATTTGAGATATCACTATGAAACTTTGCATAATATTTAATTAATATATTTAAAATAAATAAAAATACATTCACTAAGCTATCTCAACTCCAAAAAATAATAAAAATATTATAATCAGAATTGTTTCTATTTTTAAACCGTTGTCATAATTTACTAAAATTGCAATATCTCAGGTCTCAGAACTGGTAGAGTGTTCATATTTTTTTTTACATACTCCTAGATACCTAGGCTAACAGATACACAAAATAGATATATGGCTTTTTCACATGTTTAGTTAATATTCCAAAAAGTGGAATATTATTAAGGAATTATAAATTTGAAGTTTACTTACATTTAATAAATGTGAAATAAAATAAAAACTGAAGTCTATGAATCAATATCTTTTACAGCAATTATTAGTTCTGCTTCCACTTCATCCAGCACTCTTCTGTTTTTCTGATACACTCCTTTTTGAAGTAGTACAATCTGCCAGTGCTACTTGATTGTGGTGCATCAACTGTACTGATAATGTGCTCCAAAGGTATTATGCACAAGTCTCCTCTTTGAGGCCAGTAAAAGCTGGCAGCAGGTCCTGGAGGGCGAAGAAAAAGAATTTCAACATCTTCTTCTTCATGAAACCCAGTTTTAACGAGTCCAAAGTACCACTTTCCATTGTAGTTTGCAGCCACATAATCGTTTAAAGATGGTTGAATGCAGACCCAATCCATAGCAGAATCAAAAGAAAACATTAGAGTAGGATTAGGACTATCAGTAGTCCTCCTTATTTCAAATTCATTTGTATTTAATGGTTTGAAATAATGGAAACTTCTAGTACTGGGAATAGTCTTGGTGGTTAAAAATCGTGACGCTAACTCCAATCTGAAAGCTTTGGCATTTTTTTGTGAATAAAGTGAAAGTTTATTTTTTCAATGTTGACTTTACAGAAGTCATAAACTGCAGTTGCTGTCTTGATTTGATTTTCATCTGAAAGTTGAAGGCTGGCTTTCCTCAAAATTCTCTTTACAGTTCCTTCCAAGCCATCACATATTGATTTCCCGTGGCTTGTTGCAAAGAATGAATGTTCGGCTTTCCTTCCAAAGTCTTCCAGTTCCAGTTCCAAAAATTGTAGGGAGGTATATGGACTAACAACAAGTCCTTTCACCTCTTTGACTTCTTCTTCAGAAAAACTAGCTACTGGAAGCGCTATTCTGCTCCAGTCTGCGAACAATGGATATATACGATTATGAACAATAATGCACTGTTATTGATTGTGGGAAGTGCGAGTACCTGAGCTACCTGTCCCCAGCAGTTTAAGGCACTAGGCCGGCCGGTACCAATACGGCTCTTCCTACTCATTCCCGCTCTCTTCTGCACAATCAAAAACTATGGATAAATCGCGTCCCATTAAAAATTGACTTCTTCAAGCTTTAATCCTTATTAAACAATATTTCTCTTCTTTAAGGTATCAATTGCTGCCTTAAATATCTTACGATCAATTTCCCATGGCAGGTTAGAATCCAGGATAGCTGTATAAGTATTTGGAATCTTAGCCAAGGAGCAGAAACGCTTAAGAGCAACAGTCTCCTCACTCTGAGCCTGGCAATCAAATAAAATATGCTGGATTGTTTCCTCTGTTGAAAAGCAGATTCGGCATAAAGGGGAATGATGTAGCTTCCAATTAAATAACAAGCTATTTAGAAGTAGGGCACCTGATTTCAGTCGGTAATATAGCACTGTATTTAATCTTGTATGAAATGGAGATAACATTAATGTAATGTGATTAACTTTGGATCTTTGCCTGATAATATCTCGTGAATTGAGGTCAGAGGAAGGACTAGGAGATAACATGGAAGCCTTTGCTGCTAGAGAATCAGCCATATCATTATATTTTATACCTTTATGACTAGGAACATGTTGAAAATAAACTTCATTTTCCTTGATCTTAAGATTAAGAAGCTGTCTTCTAATATTATATAAATCTTTGTCATTAGCAATTCTATTAATATTTTGGATCAGTAGTAATGCTGATTTAGAGTCAGAGAGACAGAGTATATTTTCAGATTCAATGTTATAATTTATAAGAGCATCCAAGGCCAGGCGGATGGCACATAATTCAGCAGACAGGATAGAAGATCCCAATGGGAGAGGAGAATAAATATTCAAATTCAGGGATGGGATACATGCTCCTGCTCCAGCTCTTTCCCTCTGGACGGATCCATCAGTATATATTTTTCTATAGTTGGGGTAAGCCTTTGAGATGTGTTCAGCCAAAATAGTCTGGATCTCATAATTAGGAATCAAATCTTTACTAATATAGATAAGTTCTACTTGACAGCTTGGAGGACTCATTTCCCATGGGGGGGGACTCAGTAAAGGGATATGCATGAAGCGAATGTTGATTCCAGTTTGGGACCTCCAGTTGAAACTGATTCCATGATGAATGGGCATTGGGACAGGCTGACTTCTCAGCAAAGGTATGTGCATATACAGCATGCTTGGCTCCATAAGCCTGGATTTGCGAGAAATACTTTATCCTTAGACTAGATGCTCTTTCACTTAGGGACACCAATCCTGACAGTGTTCTTAACTTTGACAGAGGAGTATGCTTATGCACACCCAAAGCTATTCGAATAACAGAATTTTGTAAAGATTCAAGGATTTTGAATGAGGATGGGGGACGAGCTGAAAATATTTGAATCCCATATTCTATATTTGAACGAATATATAATTTGTAAAAATCCAAAATAATCTTTGGGTGACATCCCCACTTACTTCCAGCAAGTCTTTTTAGAATACAAAGTCTCTGAATAATCAGAGATTTCAAAGAATTAATATGTTCATGCCACTGCATTTTAGAATCCATTAATAAACCAAGTAACTTCACTGAATTGCAATATGGGATCTCCCTTGAGAAAATTGTCAGAGGATTAGGAGGATCTAGAGTACCATTAGTAAATATAATGGCTTTAGTTTTACTGATTGATATTGGGAAGCCAAATGCTAAAGAGAATCTCTGGACTAGACTTATATCATGTTGAATAAGGCTTTGAAGAAGGCTAATATCCCTTCCTGACTTCCAAATGATCAAATCATCTGCATAAAGGCCAAATGATGCATGAGATACTTGAAATTCAGAAACATACAAGTTGAATAGAAGGGGACTCAATATTGCACCTTGAGGAAGTCCTCTCGTAATGGGGCATTGCTCACTTCTAGACTGATTTACTTGAACGTAAAAATATCTATCAGTTAGAAAAGACTTTATAAAACTTATAAAAGGATACGGGAAGTCAAGATTTATTAGGATTTCCAATAATTTATTGTGGACTACGTTTCCATAGGCATTCGACCAGTCAAACAGAACAGCCATTGTGACATGTCTTTTTTTTAGGGAATTACAAACATCAATTTCTAGCCGGGTAATGTTATCTAAAGAGCTATGTCCTTTTCTGAAACCTGTTTGTTCACTAGGAAAGAGATTGTTGACTTCAGAAAACCACTCAATTCTTGATAAGACAAGCCTTTCCAGAACTTTACTAAAGGAAGGTAATACTGATATAGGACGGTAAGACTTGAGATCATTAGATGAATAAGAAGGTTTTAAAGCTGGGAATACCTGAGCAATCTTCCAGGCATCTGGGAACTTTTGACTTGACCAAATAAGATTATAAAGACTTAAGAGGGCTGTATGAAACACCTTTGGGGACTCAAGAATCCACTTCATATAAATACCGTCATAACCTGGGGAAGACTTGATGTTAAGAGAATTAAGTGCTACACAAAATTCATCTTGGGAAAAAGGTTTCATCAGGGTACCCTTATAAGAACAGGTAAGAGGGAGATTACAAAAAGGAGGTCGGCTGGGATGAAAATCTGAGCAATCGTTTTTAAAAACATTGGTAAACAGATCTGCCTTCTTTTTATCTGATACAATTGGATATCCATCCTGAATGATATCATATCTACGGTCATCATTAGGCTGCTTTCCACTATTTAGTTGGCTAATGAAATTATAGACCTTTGAAATTGGGGTTCTAAAACTGATACTTGAGCTGAAATTCAGCCATGTACTCTGTTTAGCTCTCCTACAAATTAGTTTCACCTTAGCACATGACTGCTTATAAAAGATTGCTGTTGACTGAGATGGGTGCTTTTGAAACATTTTACGAGCCTTTCTTTTTGCCAGAACTGCAACCCTACACTCATCATTCCACCAATTCTTGGGTCTTTTGGAGCCATTGTAAAAACGTACCCTAGTCATTGGAATTGCCAATTTAGCTGACTCCAGCAGGATTGATCTCAAATTAGACTCAATGGCATTAATATCATAATTAGGAGAAACAAAGGAAAAATCTACTTCCTTTAATATCTCACGAAAAAGGGACCAATTACCTTTGGAGTTGATCATGATGGTTTGTTACGTTTTTGAAACTATTTCTATTTTTGTATTGACCAGCACAGCCGTCAGTGATATAATGAACTTGGTTTATTTTGGGATGATTTTCTTTCAGCCATTTCGAAATTTCCTTTTGTACATAATTCACAAAACAAATGTCATGTTGTAAATCATCACTTATGAAACAATGGTTGGAAATTAAAACTTTATCATCCTTTTTCAAGTAGAGTCCAACTGGATGAATTTTGTATCCACCTCTGTTCCAGTGATAACTTTGAATTTCATTTTGACTGGTGTAAGAATAATTTTCAATGAAATCCATTACTACAATTGCTGTATTCAAAGGCGGATCTTCTTTCAGTTTTTTGAAAGTTTTAGACATCTTTTTTGTTTATCTGTTTTTTTGTTACATCTTTTTTGTTTATCTGTTAGCCTATGTATCTAGGAGTATTTAAGAAAAAAATATGAACACTCTACCAGGTCTGAGACCTGAGGTATTGCAATTTTAGTAAATCCCAACAATGGTTTACAAATTAAAAAAAAAATTCTGATTATAATATTTTTATTATTTTTTGGAGTTGAGATAGGTTAGTGAATGTATTTTTTCTTTATTTTAAATATATTAATTAAATATTATGCAAAGTTTAATGGTGATATCTCAAATAGTTTTCAAGATATTAATTTTTTAACCTACAAGATACATTGCAAGATGCAAAATCCAAGGCCTAAAATCACGTTAAATTAAGAAAATTAAAGAATTTGTAGAAAAAAAAACTATAAGAGATAGAGAAATAAAATTTGGTATTTATCAATAGGATAGCAAATGCAATAATTGTGCCAAGTTTCATCAAAATCTAAAGAGGTGGGTTTCAAATTAATTATTTACTGGGTGATTTGACATGGAATGACCCTACAGTTATTAAATATGATTGGAGATACAAGGGCACCTTGCCTTACTCCACAGCAAACAGGTATGATTCCTCTTTAATCATTCCATCTGGCAGAAAAACTATGACAGTTAAATGTGTACACATCTCATATAAAGTACAAACAATACAAGTACTGACCTCATGCTTACACAGTTCAATGAGGATATGCATGTGAATTATTGAATCAAATAGTAAAAACCCTAAAATTGCAGGAAAGTTACCAGACCCAAGGGTGATCCCTCCCCCAATGAAACATGTGTAAGCAGTCTAAGCGACACACAAGCTAGCAGCAGGATTATATGTCAAGGAGGGATATCTGTTTTAAATAAATAGCCCACCTGAGTTGCCAAGATTTTCCCAAGCTATACCTAACCCTGCTTCATGCAGACTAGATATAATTTAGTAGGAATTTTAAAAGCAAAGCAATATGGTAATTAGTTACAATTAATGTATAGAGGAATTCCAGTGTTGATTGTATAAAATTACAGATCAACTATACAATTTGCTTTGAAACTACCTATTTATTTAATAAAGTTGTTAGATGCTATAATGTCTGTGGTGCTAATAGTATTTTATCCCTATGTGTGTCTACTATGTTGAAACTGCATTGAACAAAAATAACAATGCTTTGAAATAAAAAATTTAATAGAAAAAAAAATTAGAAGATAAACACATTACCAACATTCCTAGGCCTTGCTTTTGGCTTGGTACCACCTGCAAGGGCACTTAATTCTGCTTCTAAGGATTCATCATCACTTCCATCTTGACTGGCAGAGCCTGGATCAAAATTCATACCAAATATACCAAGCTGAAAGAAAAGAGAAATCTACTAGTACAATATGTTCAAGCAATCCAAACTAAAAACTATACAGCCAGATTTATTAGAGTCATGGCCTGGAATAGGGCATAGATTGAGCAGTTAGAAAACATACAGAAAAATAATGAAAAAGGGAGAGAGCCCTATTTTAAATTTTGTTTTCATAAAGACTAGGAAGATATAGAATATAGCAAACTAAACATGGAGATAGAGAGAAAGAGAGGAATGCTGCCTAAACTAAGAACATGGGCCTAAGATGATTATGCTTATGCTTGAGAAACAGAAACTAAGCAGCTGAGATTCTAGTCAGCAAGCTATAGTTTGGCTTTGTAATACTATAAGTGGTATACAGGGAAAAATTCAGTTTTCCCTGTATGCCACAGGGGATTACTTTTTTTTCACTGCTTAGAAAAGAAAAATGATGCAGGCGTTTGGAAAATGTGGATATTATTCTTTTCTTACACATATTAGTTGGAGGGACTTGATAATTTACACCCAAGGCTTCTTGAAAAATTGCTGCTGAACTGCCAAAACCCACTTGCTCATCTCTTTCATTAATCTGTAGATGGAAAGAGCATCCCCCAGGATTGGCATATAGTATACACAAGAGTGTTGATAGGGAATTACTGGCCAATCAGCATTTCTTCTGTAGTTAAAAGGCTACTAGAAGGGGCCATTGGCACAGCAATCCTGAAACACCTGACAACTAATGAAAAATTTTCGTTGTGTCAATATGACTCTATAACTGTATGGTTGGTTGAAATGAGCCCAGTTGACCCATATGAATATACTACCAACCTTCTAGACTAGGGGTTTCCAATGAATTGCTTGCTACTGGACATGGCTTTTGACACAGTTTGTCATAAGGACTCCAAATCAAGCTTCAAGCTATTGGAGTAAATGAGAACATAGTTGGGTGGGTGATGTAGTTTCTAACAGAGCATAGCAGATGGTTAGGATATTTGGTGAGGAAGAAAAGGCATTCTTCTCTGGTATGGCTGAACTCAGAAGTGGAGTGCCTCAAGGTAAGTTATTGAAGCCTATCCTATCTAATATATGCATAAATGATGTGTATGGAATTCTAGATAACAAAAAAAGTCTCTATGACTCAAAACTTACTGTTCAAGCAGACACAGTAGAGGATATTCAGTCAATGTAACAAAACCTCAATGCATTTACATACTGGACTAACACTTGGTAGTTGGAATCCAATGTACGAAAATGTAAGACCACCTATCTTGGGAAGAAAAACACATGCACCCAGTAGCCTATAGTGTAGTGGTGAATACTGCAAACACATTTCCAGAAGCCATGCAGACAGAGAGACCTTGGTATACTGATTGACAATGAACTGCATTTTCATCTATGTGTGCAAGCAGGTGCTGCAAGGTCAATCAGACACTTGAGATAATTAAAGGGCATTTACCATCAGGTACCCAAAAGACATGACCAAGCTCAACAATAGTCAATCTTTACTTCACAATATACAGAAAAATTGTAGTTAACCCATTTTTAAGGTGCTTCAGTTATACTTTACTATTAACCCTAATGTGCAAACATGTAGTCCATTTTATGTATTTTCTATGTGTTCTCCTTGTTTTAACCTGTGTACCTGTAAATTGAATCAACAAATGACAAAATCAAGAATCATTCAATAAACAATAACAAATCCATGTGGCTGCATAAATTTGAACCCTGTATAAATATTTATTAATACCAAATACGGTAAGCTTTCAAGCTTGTCGCAATAAACATAATAAATAGAAGTTATGACAATACTGACATCATAATACACACATACAAATCAATGAAAATAACGACTACAACAAACATTGACAAATAATACTATAAATTATTTAAAAATGATTTACTCTGAAAATTTGTTTCTGCTAGTTTTGTTTTGAATCTGTTTATGTCATCTGTTAGAAATGATTTAGGTGGAAGGTCATTCCATGGCTTCCACACCCTACTGTAAAATGAATGTTGGCCTATTTTCCTTCTTGAAAGTAAGGGGTACAATTTATGTGGGTGATAACGGGTCCTGTTAGTGTCATTAAATGTGAAGAGCTGTGATGTACTTATATTATCAATGCCTTTGATTATACAGAATGTGTTAATAATGTCTGCCCTATCCCTTCGGAATTGAAGACTTGGCAATCCTAGCCTGTGCAGTCTATTTTCATACGGCAAATGTTTCAAATAAGGTACAAGCTTAGTTGCTCTTTGCTGTATTTTTTCAACCCTTGCTCTGTCTTTTTTATTCAATAGATACCATACTGACGAATTGTATTCGAGTATAGGTCAAACTGTTGATTTATAAATGACAGTGAATGAACAGAGATTAAACTTACGGAAATTCCGTCTAAGACATAATAGCTGATAGTTTGCCTTACGAGTTACTTCAGAGACATGCCGGTCAAACCTAAGACTAGAATCAAAATGAACACCAAGGTTACGGACACTTTCAACAGGTAAGATTGAATGTCCAGCAAGATGGTATGATTTGATGGGTATGATGGTAACTTTGTTCTACTTTGCCGAAGTAATGGAAGACCCTACACTTATTTTCGTTGACAAACATGGAGTTAGCATTACACCAATTGTGCACTGCATCCAAGTCTTTTTGAAGCAACGAAGCTTCATCTGAATTTGTCAAGGAGCGGTAGAGCTTTACATTATCTGCGAACATTTTAATTGTGGAATGGTGGACAACAAGAGGCAAGTCATTGATGAAAAGGCAGAAAAGTACTGGACCAAGGCAACTACCTTGTGGAACGCCACTTAAAACTATCTCAGAAGAGGACAAAGCATCACCTACAATCACTTTCTGCGTCCTGCCTGTTAGATAATCACCAATCCAATTCGACGTTCTGGCACTAAGGTGATATACCTCACACTTTTGAAGTAAAAGCGGAATGGAAATTTTATCAAACGCCTTAGAAAAATCTATATAAATGCAATCAAACCTGAGACCTTCATCTGCCATCCTATGGAAGTCAGTAATTACTTCCAAAAGCTGTGTATTACATGAACGTTTTTTACGGAAACCGTGTTGAGATGGATGCCAAAGAAAATTTGAATCGAAATAATTCTGTATTCTCTTGACAATTAGCTTTTCCATAACTCTGGAAAAAACTGAAGTGTTTGATATTGGTCTATAGTTTTTAAATTGTGTTTTTGTGCCACTTTTATACAGGGGTTTAATTATTGCTTTTTTCCATGCCATAGGGCAAGTACCAGACGCCAGACACAGATTATACAGATATGTCAGTGGTTTAGTGAGTACTGTTGCAAGCTCTCGAATCATATAGTTTGAAAATTCATGAATCCCCAGCAAGAACCTCCAACAGGTACGACTCTAGTTTGGCATTTGTGAAGGGACACACATGCACGGAAAGGTGTAGCATAAATGGCAGACAGTAACAACGGCAATCAAAGGGATAAAATTAACCCTTGACTGGGCTGCCCACTTAATTCAACAATCTGTCTTGGCTTTTTTCTACAATTGGCCATGACTTTGACTTTTCCCACAACTATTCCCTCTTTTTTAAATTCAACTTCACTCGCTGGGGATCTCGTTTGGAAATTCATCTGGCGATTTATTTGTGTCAAGATGCTTCAAGACCTCAAAAACTTGTTGATCATCAAAGTCAGAATCATCAAGATCTATTGTGAAATTGGTAGAAAAATTAGGATCAATAGGAGTTTCAATGTGAGGTCGTGTAAAAACAGATGAGAAAAGTTTATTAAAATGTTCAGCTTTTTCATTATCATCGTCTATATTTGTCTCTATTTCAGGGTCAGCGAATGAAGTTGAGGATGGGGACTGTGAAGTCTGGTTTTTTCTTATATATTTCCAAAGTCTTTTTGGGCAACTTTGAGCTGATGCAATATAGAAGACTCAAGTGCCTCACGATCTGACCGAAGAAGCCTAGTTGCCCTATTTCTTGCTCTTTTATATCTTATCCATGACTCAGTGCTTCTTATTTTAATATACTCACGCCACCGATAATTTTTTTCGCTAATAGCTTGTAGAATTTCTCGAGGAAGAGTTTGCCTATTTTTATAGAACTGACTATAAACTATAGTCGGAATAAACTTGTTTTGACCCACTACCAAAGCCTCATGAATCAGCTCAAATACCTCATTAACATTGTATTTATTTTCCCTCAACTGTTCTGTGATACATAGTGATAAAATGAAATTTCGGAAAGACTCATAATCACCTTTAGTGTAATTATATTTAAAGGCCTGTTTTTGAGGAGTAGAATCATCACCTGAAGATTTTAACGACAGTTTAAGAATGGTGTGATCACTTTTTCCTAATGGAGGTAGAATTTCAATATTTCTAACATCGTCAGGAGATTTTGTTATTACCAAGTCAAGGACAGAAGGATTCGAATCAGCCCGAAATCGTGTAGGCTCCTGAATGTGTTGGCATAGGTACGTGTCCTGCAATTTTTGAAGGAAATGATCCTCAAATGAATGATTAGAAAGCGAGGTTATTTGATTTTTCCAATCAATGGAAGGTAGGTTAAAATCACCTACCACTAATACCCTTGAACTAACTGTTGAAACATTGTGAAGATACTGTAATAAATTTGCATTATTATTTGGAGATAGCTCATTAACACTAGGACGTCTATACACTGCAACAATTCTAATACTATTTGTAGACCTAGGAAATTTTACATCAACCACTAAACATTCACTAATACTCAGTACTAAAGGATCATTTACTTCTGTGTACTACGGCAACGAATGAACATAAAAAAAAATTCACTAATAAAGTATAACCTTCAACCTGTTGAAAATATGCTTCTGGATGTGCACAATTCTTAGGCAAAGATTCAGTAATAACAACAACATGAGGCTTATGCACTGACATCAATGACTGTAATTCTTCAACTTTATTTGATAAATTATCTGCGTTGGTGTAAAGCACAAGGAAATTATTGTTCCATAACTACTTCCCTAGGGATTTGCGAGCTATTTTCACCTTGAAAAGAGCTTATCTTTACAAGTTCTAGACCATCCTTTCCATCTTTAATTTTCCAACCTGATTCTCTTGCTGTCACTTTTTGGTTAAGTTCCTCTTTCAGAGCATTATACCTTTTCTTTTGAGCAAGTTCCAGTTTTGTGCGATCATGAGAAAAGTTAAAAGTCGGATATGAGGATTTTATGGTGTTCAGGTTACCACTCAAGAAGAAAGAAGCAGCATCACGTTCTAAGGGGCTATGGAAAAACAGTTTGATAGGACGACATTTTCCATTATTCAGTCTTCCCAAACGAACTGTAAATGAACATTTGACAGGGCAATTCTGCAAAATTACTTGATTCAGGAGCTTTAAATCAACCTCATTTTGACTCTTCTTAGTACTACAGTTTGGATCCTCTTGAAGTCCAAATACAACTAAATTTTTTTGCTTCATGACCAAATCTTCTAGAATATCATTGGCTGTTTCTTTGCTTTTTATTTCATTTTTCAATTTTTCAATAAGGTTATCAAATTCGACTTTGAGCGATGCAGTGACGTGCTTCTTTACATCCTCAACAGAACATTTGGCAGATACCTCTTTTTCTATCTGTGTTAATCGATCACTTATTGGTTTCAGTAGTTTTTCAAATGTATCTTGAAGCTTAGTTTCGATTGTTGAAAATGAAAACCTAATTTCGCTCTTTATTATGTCTTTGATCTCACTGGGTGTTATTCCTTGAGTTCCAGAGACCTTTTGCTTGCAAACAGGACAATGCCAGAGTGACCCAAGACGACATGTCATCTTGTTAAACAAATCATACTCTGACTTGCTCATTTCAATGCATTCAATGCACAACCATGCATCACACATATCGCATGAAAGGGTACAACTATCATCCTTTAGCCCAATATCACATGCTTTGCAGCAATCTAGACCTTTTCTTGGTGATTGTCTCTGATGTTTGCTGCTGATTTCTGTATCCAGCCAGACTACTACAGTGCTTTTTTGAAAAATATGATAACACTGCTCAGGGACGGAATTCAAAATATGTTACAAGTGTGCTTTTGTTGAAATGCAGTTTTTATTATCAATAGAAGTATCACTAAACGTAATCAAAAATGCTGAGATCACATTCAATTACTTTTGAACCAATGCAGCAGTTATATGCTTGCTTGTTTTTTTGTCAAAAACTTTTTCTAAACTCTCTTGAATAAGTCACATGTTTTACCAAGTTCGAATCTTCAAGCTTTTCAATCTTCGTCAGTTCAAACATAGGATACACCTTACGTTAATCCATATGAGACCTATAAGGTCAATCAATGCATGTGTCCTGAAAATCAGATCATTTGCCCCTCTTCTTTCTAGGGTTGAGAATAAATCCTGATTTAATTTGTTCTTCTTTTTTCATAATAAATTCATTGCCTTCTTCTTGGAAGAATTGTGAGATAAAACTTTTTTTCTTTATTTTTTGCATTATCCCTAATCTTGTATTACCCTAAGTGTTAATTTAAGGGACCTACCACAGTGCTGTGATTGATATATTTATACTTTTGGGCCATTCATTCTATTTTCAATTCTCCAAGGAATTGCTTATCTTCCCGTTCTTCATTATTTTAATTATACAGTGTTGCTGGTCTATAGTTGTGAAGTATCTGTTTTTGATAAAGCCACAGATTACATAAGCTGAATCATTTATCTTCTACATTTGGGGAAACCTGCGCAGAAGAGAGCAATAATGAACACAAAGAGCCGTATTGGTACCAGCAGGATATCCATCCTTAAACTGCTGGGGATAGGCAATTCAAGTATCCGCACTTCCCACAGGTCCAAATTCACCCCCCCCCCCCCCAAGTTCTGAAAACCCCGTGACAAATTGATATCTGTTGGCTGAAAGTTTTTTTTCCCGCATTTAAAAAAAAAAAAAGGCAGCACTTTGTTCTCATATCATGCCGCCACCTAGCGAAATTAAGGCCACATTAAGTAGAAGACCAAATAGGACTCATATAAGTCCGAAAAAAGGATCTGAAAATTGTCTTGCCTGCGATATTGCATTAGAAAATGATACTTATGCCATTCTTTGTCATGGGTGTGACAAGTGGATATGTACCGAGATGCCTGAACCTGAATATCTGCTTATCACGAAAATATCCCGATGTGTAGATATTTGTATCCAGTGCCCAGCATTTAAATACAGATCAACATCTGTTAATGCTCAAAATCTAAGTGTTGAGAATATCATACAAGCTACAATAAATAGCATGAAAAATAAGATCATTGATAAAATCCCATCTCAAGCAGCCTTTCAAGAAATTGTCTAAGCATCTTTAAAAGACTTGGAAACATCACTAAAAGCTGAAATCTCACAAACTGTCAATGAGATAAAATCACAAGTGTCAGCACTGGAGACCCAGGTGTCTAAAAAATGCTTGCTCTCTGAAATGCATTCCGAAGTCCAGACGGTAGTTCTTCAAGAGACAACAAGCATCAAAGCCAATCTTACCCAGCATCTTGATAGTGAGATCCAGTGCCACTTTTCTGAAGAAAGGGACAGACAACGTAGAGCCCTTAACATTGTTGCATTTGGGGTCCCTCTGCAACCCAATGACTAAGCTCAGAGAGGTTCACATCAATAATATGAGAAGACTTCCAATCCCTACTAACTCTCTGCCATCTGCACGCCCCTCCTCCTGTTCTTTTTACTGTCCCAAGCCTGGACATCAAAAGGTCAATCATCAACCATTCCCGCGAGCTCCACAAGGATATACAATTTCGTGGTGACGCATCCAAGACAGAGAGAAACAGGAGAAAGGCCTTAGTTGAAGAGTGGAAAAGAAGAATAAGCTCAGGTGAGCCTAACCTCATGATCTTCAAGGGCCAAATTGTTCCAAAAAACGAGGCTGCTCATCGCAGTTAAGAAGCCCCACCCTGGCCCCCTCCAAACCAATCCGCGATGGAAACCTAGTTATATCATCACATCTTCATGTAAATAGTTTTGTTTCCCCAGTGCTTCGTTTTGATAAATCGTCAGTTGATATTTCTTGTGAAGCTTCATCCAATCCTTCTCCAAAATGTTTCCCATGTTGATCTAAGTGTTATTTCTGCTAATGATAATTCAAATGTTATGTCTAATAATTTGTTTGTGTCATGTCAGAATTCAGCAGATTCAAGTTTTTCAAGTACCATATCTGATGTTACCTCTGAGTCTCAACAGCCAAATTTCCCAAGTCAGAAGCCCCTTTCTGGAAATACTTTCTGTGTTCTTTCAAGCAATGTTGACTGTCTGACAAACAAGCTTCTAGAATCTGGAGTGCTTCTTAGGAAAGAAGCAGCAGATGTTGCAAGTTTTGTTGAATTGTTACCAAAACATAGTTTTTTGGTGGTTACTGAAACATCCCTACAGATCTCGGGATATCAACTATTTAGCAACTTAGAGCACCCAAATTGTCGAAGAGGAGTTGGTGTTTATGTAAGAGATAGTATCCAGGTTAGTGTTGTAAATCCTACTATGCCTGATATATCTTTGATTGAAAGTGTATGGCTTGATATGTCCATTGCTAATAAAAATTTGCCTCTTGGGTGTGTTTACTGAAGTCCAAGTGCTCCTTCCCTTGAAGATAGTGAATTGGCCCTCAAAACTATCACTGATGAAATGACATCTTCAATATCCCTTCCTAGCTCATTTGAGTTAATAATCACTTGAGATTTTAACTTTCCTGCAATTGAGTGGGTTGAAGGAACTGGATATTTTTCATCTAATAGTAGAGACTTGCCTTTTTTATCTTGCCTATCAAATAATTTTCTTCATCAGACTATTGATAAGCCTACACGCTATAGAGCTGATCAGAATCCCTTGCTGTTAGACCTCGTCATATTGCGTGATACTGATTCCCTCATTTGTAATGATTATTTACCACCAATTGCTAGTAGTAACCATCTATTTATTCTGTCTGTGTTGTCCCTAAATAGTCGTCCTCTGCCTAAATTTCGTCCTCAGACTTTCACCGATTATGAGGCAATACAGCAGGAACTTTCATCTGCAAACTGGTCAATGCTTATCACCAGTGACATCAATGAGTTGTGGTTAAATTTCAAAAAAACTCTCCTTGCTCTTGAAAAGAAACATTCCAGGGTTATTTTTAGGAAACAGCCCAAAACACTTCCCTTTCTCATTAGGGAAGTTAAGAAGCTGATTAACCATAAATCTAGAGCTTGGAAACGATATATGAAGAAGAGGAACCAGGAGACCCTGTCAATTTATAAGGCAGTACAGAATCATGTAACAGATTCTGTAAAAAAAACTGAAATTTGCTTACAAGGAAAAATTAGTTTCTGAGATCAAGTTAAACCCAAAATCTTTCTGGAGACATGTCTCTTCTAAAAACCCAAATCATCATACTATTCCTGACCTTGTTGACCACAGTGTACTACACTCATCTCCAATAGATAAGGCTGACATTCTAAATGCACAATTTGCTTCTGCCTTTACCCAAAACTCAGGTACCTCCTCACCAGATCCTCCATCATATGAAGTGCTTTTCCCTATACCTGATCTGTCAGTAAGTGAAGTAATGGTTTTCAATAGCCTTGAGAAGCTTGATGTAAATAAGTCAAAGGGACCAGACAGTGTTCATCCACGTCTTCTTAAGGAGTGTCAAAAAGCTCTCAGTTACCCCCTGTGCATGCTGCTCCGGCTATCTCTTCAAAATGGGGAACTACTGCATGATTGGAAAACATCTTATACAACCCCAATCCATAAAAAGGGATGAAGAGACTCAGCAGAAAATTACCATCCTATAAGCATCACCTCTGCAGTTGTTAAGGTGCTTGAGGGATTTGTTAATAAAGCTCTAATTGAACATCTTGAGGTCAATAATATCCTTTCCACATCACAACATGTATTCAGATCTGGTAGATCTGTGGACACTAACCTCATCCAAACATATGAATTAGTGACTACACTGCTTTATAAGGGCTTTCCTGTTGACATGATTCTTCTTGATCTGTCCAAAGCATTCAACAAAGTTTGTCAAGAATTCCTCATAATCAAATTGAAGGCTGCAGGTGTCAATGAAGGTGTTGTACAGTGGATTGCGGGCTTCCTTTCTGAAAGATCACAGAGTGTCAGAGTTTTTGATTCACAAGGAACTCCTCATTTCTCTTCTCCCACAACTGTATTAAGAGGTGTGCCCCAGGGCACTATTCTTGGACCAACACTTTTCAACTTCTATGTTGATGGACTACCCACCCTTCTCTCAAATCTTATTACCCTTTACACTGATGACTCAAAACTAATTGGAAAAGCGGCTACTCCCTCTGACCAGCAATCAATTCAAACAGATCTTGACAGTCTAGGAAGATGGGCTAACATGTGGATTCTGACTTTCAATGTTGACAAATGCCATGTAATCCATTTTGGCAAACACAACAAGCATCATAAGTATTTCCTTCAAGACAACTTCCTTTCTGCTGTTTCTGATGAAAGAGATCTTGGGGTTATTGTAGATCACCAATTAAAGTTTAGCAGCCATGCTAAGTCTGTTTCATCTTCTGCAAATAAAACCCTTGGTACCATAAAAAGAACCATCTCCAGCTGACACCCTAGAGTTCTTATGAAGTTATATAAGGCGCTTGTACATCCACGCCTGGAGGTTGGAATGTCATTGGCAGCCCCTTTTCTTCAAAAAAGATAAGAAGCTGCTTGAAGATGTCCAGTGTCATGCCACTAAGATGGTTAGCAACATGAATAAAATTCCATATGAAAAAAGACTACATTGTTTGAAGCTGCCAACACTGACATACCAACAGAAAAGGAGTGACATTATTTTAACCAGAAAAATCCTCTCTAAAAACACCCTTCCCAGTCTCTTTGCACAACCCTTGCATTCTGGTACTAGATGACATTCATTGAAGCTCTCTATGCAGCGTTCCACAAGTAGACATAGAAGCCACTTCTTCAGCCAAAGAATCATCAATATGTGGAACCAGCTCTCTGAAGAAACAGTTTCTGCTACTTCAACTGACATGTTCAAGTCCCACCTTGATAGGGAATGGCTCTGCCAGGAGTTCCTTTACAATTGGGAAGCTGCAGAGTCCTCCACAAGAGTCTAATCTACCAGCCACAATCTACACCAAACAAATTCTTTTTTTCATGGAGCATCACAAGGATGGATAATCCTTATATCGCTCTAAGCTGTGATTTAAGGTAAAGAAATGAAGAAACAAATGGGAAATATATAATTTAGGCTATATATTTGCCCATTAGCGGGTTTGATTGGGGGTAAAGTATAGTAAAAGAGCCTCCAAATGTTTTAACTAGAATTTTTCTGCATAGGCCTATTATGGAGTAAGAATTGTTTTCAAAACATGTTTCCTTCTCAATAACCCAAAGTGTAGGCTAATACCTGAATGTTCAAGTGGTTAATAAAAGTAGCTTTTGTGTGAAGCATATTTGCTACATGGAATGTACAAAAATTATTAAATTTACTAAGAAATGCATAATATGGTAGCAGACATTCAATTACAGAAATATTATCAGATTTAATTCAAGAAGATAGGCTATTTTAAGGCTAATAGCCTGCTTTAGAATTAATTTTTGAAATTTTTTTAGGTTTTTTAGTTTTTTTTGAAGTTTTTATCTTTTTAGTTTTTTTATTTTTATTTATATTTTTTTAGTTTTCTTTTTCTCCTTTATTTTTCAGTTTGTTTCCTTTTTTTAGTTTTTTTTTTCTTTTTAGTTCTTTTAGTTTTTACCTTTGTTAGTTTTTTTTAGTTTTTTAGATGAAATTTTTTTTAGTTTTATTCCTTTTTTCTTTTCAGTTTATTATTGGTTTTTACCTTTTTTTTAGCTTTTTTAGTTTTTTTTCGTTTTTTCTTTTACTTTTTTTTTTAGTTTTCATCTTTTTTATTTTTTTTTTATTTTTATTCTTAATTTTTTTTTATTAGTTTTTAGTTTGTTTTGTAGTTTTTGCCTTTTTTAGTTTTTTGAGTTTTTTTTTTTAGTATTTAGATTTTTACCTTTTTTAGCCTAACCAGGATTTGAACCTGGGACCTTCATACTCTGTTCTGACACCCTCTCTCACCGAGTGACTACTCCAGCATGTTCATTTTGGTGTTTTAAATGGTATATTATTAACCAAATTAATGTGTTTTACAATATACTAAGCATCGTCATAACAAAAATGACGACAACTAATTTCATGACGTCAGTCAACACAGAAATTAAGTTCTGAAATTAAGTCATGAAATTAGTTGCCATCATTTTTGCTTTGATGGTGACATCATTCAAGTTATATAAGACATATGTTCATGTAGAAATCTATTAATGTTTAAGTTTACAATGACTGATGAAGATGCTCAAAGAGTCTATGCCAAAAAACTTGCTGCTGATAGAGAAAGTCAGAAAAGAAAGCGTACTGAGGAACTATCAGCAGCAAGTTTTTTGGCATAGACTCTTTGAGCATCTTCATCAGTTTAAGCCCTTAAAAGGGCTCAAAACAGCTCATAGTAGCCTGAAGTTAAAAAATATGTAATTAACATTTGTAGCTGATTTAGAAATGGTAATGATTATTTCCATTAGTCTTAATAGTAAAACATTATTTTGAAAATAAATTTGTAAGAATTAAAAAAAAGCCTGAAACCCCTTAAAATGATGTCATAGTTAAACAAAAAAATACATAACATTGGAATCACCTTTTCTGAAAATCCTAAATAGGGTATAAAGGTCTGGGATCGGGGCTAATGAGAAGGAACATTTTTACTTCATAATATGCAAAATAATTGAAGCTAATATATTTTGGCTGGAGTTCTACTATATCTTACCCCCCCCCCTAGTGGAAATATGTAGGCTAGCCAAAATTATACATTTCCCATACATTCCACCATATGTCTCTATTGTTTAAACCTGTGTACCCATAAACTGAATCAACTGCAACAAAGCAAGAACCAGAAAAACAAGAGGTGAATGGGGAATAGGCTATATAATTTGGATTATAGCCTAGCCTATATTTACAAATTAGGGGGGATTAGAGTAAAATATAGTGGAGCTGTAACCAAAATGTGTTAGCTAAATTTCTTCTGCATATTATGAAGTAAGAATTATTTTCTTAACATATGTCCCTCTCAATAGCCCCCAACCTAGGCTATAGCTTAAACCATTCTCTTTTCTTTCTTTTTCTTTGTTGTTAACAGGGCACTGAAATATCATAGAGTTGTTTCAGGTCTTGTTTAAAAGCTATTTTTATGTTTAATCTATTTAATTTTTAACTTTAGCCTACATCTTAGGCTAAAACTTTTAGGAATGGGTCTACAGACTAAAGCAGGTCCTGGGAAGGTATTTTGGAGTACCTTCACTCCTTTGCTCTCTAGAGGGTACCTTTAAAAATCTCAGTGTTGTGAAGTTGAAAATGGTAAATATTTAGTTTAGAGCACTTAGAAATGCTAATTCTAGAAGTGCATCCATTTCTGGTTGACCCTCCTCCTCCATGGGGCAAAGTAAAATGCATGAAGTGAGCTTGCTTATAGGTAACATTACCTATAGAGTGAAGCACATTAGCCCATGAGCCCTGTGGGCAGCAGGGCAAGGTTTGTATTACATATTTATTTAATAAATCTTGTTTGAGAGCTTTTTTTAGTTTTATTACTCTTTGTTGAATAAATATAGATTATAGACCTTGCCCTGCTGCCTGCAGGGCTCATGGACAAATAAGCTTCACTCTAGGCCTATAGGTAATGTTACCTGTAAGCAAGCCAACTTTACACATTTTTAGTCTTGTTGGAAGAGGATTTTAGAAAGCCAAAAAAATGGATGTACTTCTCTAATAATGACAACCACATAAAATAGATCTTTGGCTTAAATGAAGTAAAATAGCCTAATAGCTGTTTTCAGCTTCACAACTTTGCTTGACCCCAATTTAGGAGGTTTCAAAGACCTATAAATAAATTTACCAAATTTAGAAAAAACATTGTTGTGGCTTAAAATTCTAGGCCACTCAAATAGCAGGAATTGTACTTTCAAAACTAAAACAAGAGAAAAAGGAACTGATAGGCTGAATATTATGGTAATATGTTGTTTGTGAAAATTTCAATAAGTGTAGACCTGTCAATTAAGCAAATTTCTAAGACTTAGAAACCAGAAGATGGTTAACATGGAAGCTTGTCAATGGCCTACCTTCCCAGGACATGTTTTTGGCCCTAGATTTATTACTGAAAGTTTCATTTTTCCTAACCTCACCCCTTTTCAAAATATCTAAACTAGAATTTTACCCAAGCCCCAGAATCAACTACTGAATTTGGAAAGAGCATAAAAAGGCAACAAATAATTTAGGTTCTTTACTTCCATTGTAGGCTAAGTAAATTATGTGAAGACTCATATCTTTAACAATACTTCACCTAATTGAATTATATCTAACCTCATCGTTATTCGCTCTTCTCCTTTCACCACGAGCAGGGGATTCTCTTTCTTTCTTGACTTTTTCTCTACTAAAAATATTGAACATCGTGTTCAAGTTTAAATCTGCTGCCAAAACTTTAATGAAAGTGAGAAAACACAATAACGATAAATTACCCATCACTACTTACACCCTGTTATTTTTCGGCATTTTTACTGCAAAGACGCATAGCATTTCGTCAAAATTCTATACATCTTACCTTAGCATAATAATGAAAAGCTATTCACGGAAGTCACGAGATAACTGTTTTATTAACATTGCAAAAATAATTAGATTTTAAATTAGCTGAAATACAAGTTATAAGGATCACCGAGTACACTAATAGAATAAGAATTATTACTCTTTTCAATTGAGATGTTTTCTTCACTTCCAGTAAAATTGAGACTAGTGATAACTAAAAAATAACACTCTCCTGACGAAAGTAAAACAGTTCAAAATAGGGATGATACCTTTTTATTGACAGTGAATAGATATATAATTATTTAAAAAGGTATCATCCTTATTTTGAACTGTTTTACTTTCGTCATGGAAAGGCAGTGTGGTCTTCGAGGTTATCTAAATTAAACACTCTCCTGCTTTGTTAGAGGCGATGTCTGAAGGTAATGGTAGGGGATTTTAATAGATTTGAACAACTTCTTTTGTTCAAATCTATCTGAATCTTATTACCTTTTGTTCAGATTTATCTATATGGAACATAGGAGTGGCTAAAAATGTTACATGAGCTTAATAGCGAGTAGATCCTTCAGGAAACTAATTAAAAATAAAATAAAAAGAACTTTTCAACGAAAAGTATAGAGTCATTTTAAAATATAAAACAAGTAGAAATAAAGTCTTATCCCGGTTTCACATTACCACTAAGTTGCCTAAGCTAAGCAGCTTGCGCTACGGAGCTTAAGTAAATTGGTTTCGCATTGGAATTTTGCCCATCACACTTTCACTTCCATAGGCTCTGTAACGTAAGCTTTTTTACATTATTTAACTTTCAAAAATAAAGATGAAGAGACGATTTGTATTATAGTCAATATTTAAATATAAAGACATGGTAGGTGCTAAGGAAGCAAATTGAAATAGATATAATTTTGTTCCTTTGACTGTACAAAAAAAGGCTTTGCCTCAATAAAGTCTATTATCTAAAAGTCTTATTCATCCATGGTCTATTGAAATCACATTAATGTTAAGTTGAAATTTTCCCAACTTTGTAATTTGCTTACTCTATGGACCTTAAGTGAGTTACGCCACGGAGCTTATGAAGCTTACAGATCATAAATAAGCAAGTGTGGAAGACTCATTTAGCTAATTTAAAACCGGCACCATAATAAATCAGACTTAGACGACCAGAAGTTACCATCAAAGAATAAAGGAAACACAAAACGGACAGAAACTAAATGAATTATCACATCAGACATCAGTAATACATATTGATATTTTTAGGCTGGGGAACATGTTCGTAGTTTTTCACGAATTCAAACAAGTTATGAATTTGGCCAGTTCAAAGTTTGTTTGGGGACTGTTACCCTTCAAAACTGCTTCATTGAATTGAAAAGATCTTCGGCTCTAGGGCTGGCCGTCAACGTCAAAATGACCACGTGAAACCTTCTCCATATTAGTTGCAAATATCCCGGACTCCTTTAGCAGCTTTTTGGCCTCAATGAAAGGTAAAGAAGAGTAGGTGCCAAAATGTTCGTCTCCATATTATGAAACCTTCTCAATATTAGTTGCAAATATCCCGGACTCCTTCAGCTGCTTTTTGACCTCAATGAAAGGTAAAGAAAAGTAGGTGTCAAAATGTTTATTTTTACCTCCTGAATATTCTATTGTTGAGTCCAAAAGCAATTAAAATTCAATCACTAAAAAAGCTAAAACAGGCTTCAAAATGAGGATAAACTTCATCTAATAAATACAAACAATTTGTCAAACAGCAGAAAACCTTTATAAAACAGAGAAGACACAAAAAAAAGCTACAAACCAATGAATAGCTAATCCTGTTTAGTCCCACTTTTTGTAAAAACCAGAAAAGAACAAAGTTGAAGAAACAAAAACGAGGATGACCCCTCTTCACCCTGCTGAAGGTATTTCGCCTCTTTCTTGAAAAGTAGGCAAAATTTCCTTGACTTGTAACTTTTAGATGGTAATTTTAAAACCTAATGAATCTTATATTTATTTGAACTCACCATGAAAAGCCAATTTATTTAATTTTGTTAGAAAAATGCCAGTTTTATAGTCCTGTTTGCAGTTACCTCGATTCGCTCCTTATTAAGTGCTTGACACCACGGGCTGCTTATTATTCTAGAAATAAACATAAACACCAACATCAAAAAAGTCAAATAAAAGATACATAAAAGAAAAACTTTAGTGAAAACTTGTCGATATTGCTAGAGCTTGATTTTAACACTATTAGGAACTATGCTGCAGTCTAGTTTGAATATGTTGCAATCTTGAAAGAACTTTAACTTAAAAATTTAGCTTAAGGAACAAACCCTATGCTTACTGATGATTTCTGTAAACAATATTTCTTTTTAAATACTGGAAGAATCAGCTGAAAAAATTAATACTTTCATCTCGCATCTAGTAAGTTTTTATCTAAAAACTAAAATATCTTGATCTCTTTTTTCCACAATAAATAACAAATATATAAAAAAAGTGAAACCAATATTATTTTTCTTTATATATCGGGAGTCGTCAAAAAAAGCGCAAAAGCATTTAAAATGCAGCAATTATTCCCGATTTTCTAGCAAAGGAAAAATACCATTTGCCACAAATAAAGATGATCAAATAGTTCGTGGTAACAAACTATAAGTAGGGAGCAACCTGGCTCAATAGCGACTGAAAATAAAAAACGCAGTTTTATATTTATACATATTTCGAACGAATCTGCTAATTATGCTTATATTAAATATATAAGTTTCATTAAGTTTAGTCTTACCGATTAAACGTTATTACCCTGAAAAGATTTGCCTAATTTTTAAAAAGAGGAAGAACACCCCCTAAAAATATTGGAATTTTAATGAAAATCACACCATGAGATTCAGCTTATCAGAAAACCCTTTTGTAGTGGTTTCAAGCTCCTATTTTGAATTTTGTGTTGAATTTTGTATTTTTTGCCAGAATAAAGATCAGGGATGCATGTTTATTTGTCTGTTTGTTCTCTTTTGTTTTTTTTTCCCAGGGGTGATCGTAACAACCCAATGGTCCTGAAATAATGGTCCTGATAGGGCTCAGATGCACGGAAATTAGAAGTTCTAGTGCCCGTTTTATGTAATAAAAAAGACTGGAGGATAGTCTATCCTCCTCCCCCACCCCTTTTTTCTTAAAGTCATCCAATGAGATCTTTGATATAGCCATTCTGCTTATCAGATTTGAAATAATTATGCCTTTGGATATAACATAATTCCCCCCCACACACGCATACACGCATATGCAGCCACAGAGGAATGGTCTGTAAGTCATAACATTTGCCAGTTCTTTACAAGTAGTATTTGTTATTGTAAAATATGCATATATTTTTGGGTGGGGGGGGGGCAAAAATTTTTCTTAGGGTTTTTCCACCGGAGAATTTTCCATTGGGAGGAAATTTTCCAGGGGGTGAACTTCTTAGGGGAAATCATACACTTAGGGATTTGCCAAAATTTCTTTACAAATTCTTTTTAAATGTCTTGCTTTCTCTTTTCCGTCTCATTTTAAGCGTGAAGTTGTTAAGTGTAATCGTCCGGGGTAAATTTTCACCAGGATTCAATTGTCTAGAGGATATTTCCACGGCAACAAAGATTTTTCCGTGGAGGTGGGCCTAGATTTCCTGGCATTACTTTAAAACGGTCAGAAACTAAATTTTATTACATGTATGAGCCGGATTGCCCCCTCTTTAAAAATCGCTTTTTAGGCTAAAGTTTGAATTTTATTCCAATTCATTAAGACGAACTCTTGAAATACAAGAGTCGTTTAACTACAACAATAGGAAGCTTTTTTAAAAGCACTAAAAACTTCAGCGTAAAGAGCGAGGTGTTAAGGAGAGGGCAATCCCTGTCATACACGTAATAATTTCTGTTCGTCTTAAATTGTATTGGTGCTCCTTGCTATCAGGTGAAAAAACCTGTTTTTTTTTAAATTTAATTATTCTTAAACACAAACAAGAAGTTGGATTTTATGAAAAATTTTACAGGTTGTTCTACTACCTGGTTGAACTTTCCTGACATAGGGAAGCTAGGATTGTTTAAAACAGTTTTAATGGTTGTATTTTAATGTAATTTTATTTTTTATTTTCATTGGTTGTTTTGCTGAGGAGGGCTGTTGGATATGGGGTTGAAATGTTCATTTAAGGTTAAAACTCCCCTTTATTATGAAAGAATTCCCTATTTTTCTACTTCTGGTTCATTTCATTATGGAAGGGCAGTGTGATCTTGGTCACTATTTAAGTCTCGCACCTATTTTTCGAATTCTTTTCCTTTTGCACGGATCGAAATTTCTAGGCAATTTCCATTAGCATCTGAGCCAGCCTTAAAAAAGGAAACGTAGCTAGACGTGCATGCGTATTCCGCCTTTGAATCAAAGTCAGAGAAGAAAAGAAGAGTAAAAAATTACCGAAAAATGACAGGGTGAGTCTACTATCAGTAAACGCATTTAGACTATAAATTGGTCCATTAAAGTGATGGGTATATGCCAAGAATTGAAAACAGTACTAACTTTATTATAGATTGTGTTGTTTATGTAACATATTTTGACAGTAATTCTAGTGTAGCCTAGACTACTTTACCGTCTAACGTGCGAAAATAAACCTAGAATTGGGCTTGTTAAGAAGAATATTTGTTAAGAAAATGGTGAATTTGTTGCTGATAACACAATTTAGGTGAGTCTGGGATGAAAGCAACCATGTTGTAGCATAGTGGACTGATGCTCTGCTTGGCAATACAGGGCCCAGAGTTTGATGCCTGCTGCAGCAGGGTTGGGCAACAAGCTTGCTGCTTGTCCCTGTAAAAAAGACACAGCATTTGAAACATTGATTTAATGCCCTATGTGCCAGCAATGGCTCATAAGGATCATTATCTGGTAAATTTGTAGTGTCACTAAGGCTAGGAATAAGTGAAGATGAACAGGTGACATTAGGTAACAAAAAGATTGATCAGGTTGGGAGCTTCAGTTACCTTGGTAGTATTATTAGTAAAGATGGTGGGAGCAGCAAAGATGTTAAAAGTAGAATAGCTAAAGCTCAGGGTGTTTTTTCACAGTTAAAAAAAGTTTGGAAGAATAGAAAGATAAGTCTACATACCAAGATTAGAATATTGGAAGCTACAGTGATGACAGGTCAAATATGGCTCTGAAACATGGGCACTCCAAAAAGCAGATGAAAATTTACTAGATGTTTTCCAGAGAAATTGCCTACGGATTGTTCTGGGTACCCGGCTGACTGACCGTATTTCAAACAGTAGGTTGTACAAAAAGTGTGGTTCAATCCTGCTTTCTGGGGCTATAATGAAAGAAAGGTTGAGATGGCTCGGCCACGTTCTACGGATGATGGATGACAGACTACCAAAGATTGTCCTTTTTGGCCAACCATCTAGGGCTACACAGAAAGCAGGTCGTCCTTGTCTGGGTTGGGAGGATGTCATAAATAAAGATTGAAAGGAAATGGGAACTTCCTGGGTGGGTGTAAAGAGGGAGGCTTTAAATAGATTAGGTTGGAGGAGTGTGCATGGCTGTGTTGGCCTCAGGCGGCTTGGTGCTGCAGTGAGTAGTAGTAGTAGTATATGTATATATATTGTATTTATATAATATAATATATATAATTATATATAATATATTATATATATGTATATATTATTATTATAATATATTGTAATAATTATATATTAAAGCAATTCCAAAGGCTTCTTAACCCCTTCCCTTGCCTATAAAATGTCCCCTGTCATTCCTTTCTTGGAAATCTTTATCAAGAACCAGAATTTCTGTTTAGTGTTTTTAACTGTTTCCCTTGTTTGGCTGGTACACACCCAATGAAGTCCAAGAAAATAATCTTAACCAATTTTCATCACAACAGCTTGAAAGGAAAAGACTATCAAAACAATTAAGTGTAGTCAAAAAACTCTTGATTGGATCAGGCATATCACATGACAGGATTAACACAGTGCACGCCTTGGCTGTTACACACCCAACAAAGTCCAAAAAATAATCTGAACCAATTTTCAACACAATGGCTTGAAAGCAAAAGACTTTCAAAACAATTAAGTGCAGTCAAAAAACTCCTGATTGGATTAGATAGATAACATGACAGGATTAACACAGTGCACATAGAGTTGAACTTCTGGTGATGAGTGTTCAGTCAAATCTGGCATGTTTGAAAAAATACATGGTTATTCTGAAACATGTGGGAATGATAAAAAAAATATCAAAATTATTTGTTTTTCCTTGTTTGGCTGGTAGACACCCAACAAAGTCCAAAAAATAATCTGAACCAATTTTCAACACAATGGCTTGAAAGAAAAAGACTATCAAAACAATTAAGTGAAGTCAAAAACTTCTGATTGGATCAGACAGATTACATGACAGGATTAATACAGTGCACACAGAGTTGAACTTCTGGCGATTAGTGTTCAGTCAAATCTGGTTTGTTTGAAAAAATACAAGGTTATTCTGAAACATGTTGGAATGGTGGAAAAAATATTGAAAGTTGAAAAATAAACTTTAAATTGACTTTAAACAGATAAAAAGTAATAAAGTAGTTCATTCTCTGATTCAATAAGTAAAAATCTTAGCAACAAAAAAACTCAAATTTAAAAGTAAGGAGCCAAGTGAGTCAGTTGCAGACTTTTTTATTAAGAGAAATCAAAGCTCAATAAAAAAGAGCAGCAAAAATCCACACTTTTGGCAGCTAGCTGAAGGTTGCTGGCTCTCAGCGAGCTAAAAGAAAAGAAGAGTATGAAAATGAAGTCTTGATTGACACTTTGATGACATGTCTTGCCCTGGGCACCTTTACAAGGAAACTGCCTCAAGTTTTCAAGTTAAATTTCAGATGCGTAATGAAAATGTATGGCATCTATATCCTTTGGCTGGTTTTCACTCAAGCAAGCTGCATGCTCTGTAGTCAATTCAGATGGTTGGTAAAATGGTCTACAAACATATATCATAAAATCATGGGCCTGCAGCAAGCCCGCTGATTCATACGCATTTCATACGGCTGGTCAAACTGCAGAATGAATGAATGAACTTCATTATCCATGAAAGTGTAAAAAAACACAAAGTACAGAGTATTATAAATAAACAAAATGATAAACAGCAAGGGAAAAAAATTCAAACTAACAAAAGACAACATGGACTAATTAACCAGTATCAATATGGAAAAAAAGCTGTAGAGGGTCATAAACGTGAATAAAGTAGATAGTCTTTTTTACATAAATCATCACTGGAAGACCAAATCCAAGAAGGCATATCTATTAAACCAAATTGGGCTATTATTTTTCTGTTTTGGTGTCATCTAGGAAGCCGGAGGAGGAATTTGCAATATCTGAAATGAGCCATGCCTGATAAAAGCAAAGGGGCGCAATAAGCGTTATAAATCATGCACAAACCGTTGTGGTTGTAATGACTTTTGTTGGGGATATTTTCCCATAAATGACATGTAGGTCTTTTATGGCTTGATTCACTAGGGATGAAAAGGTAGTGGAAAGTGTTGGACCAAAACACTGACCAAACCAACCAATTAAAGAAGAACATGGCAGAATTGCAGTCCCAGCAATGAATGGAGTGACCACATAAGGGCTATTAAAACCAATAAACTCCAATTTAGATGCATGAACTGACAGTCCAATCTTAGATAGTTCATTGGCTAATATAGTAAAATTGGAAAGCAATCCACAGCAAGTCTGGGCAACAAGAAGAACGTCGTTTGCATATGCAACAGAAGACAAACCAATATTACCATAAGAAACAGAACTTTTAAGGGGACACAGGCATGATGCAAGCACACATTTAAATATACTAGAAGACAATATGGCAGAAGTTGCAACCTATCTATTTCTAGCCGCAGTTTTCACACCAGGGAGTGGCAAAAGCCATGAGACTAAATCGAAAATCTTCGGAGAAAAAAGGAATAAAACAAGACCTAAGAGCTCATATGGCACTTGTGATGAGGTCAGAAGAGCCAAGAGCTCATATGGCATGAGCTCCAGCAAAATTATAAGAATCAACAAATTAATTTAAAAGAAAAATCAGAGGTTTAATGCCAGTCGGGATTTAAAATAAGAGCTCTGAGACACAAGGTCCTTTTGAAGATCAAAATTCATTAAGATCCAATCACCCACTCGCGAGTTAAAAATACCTCATTTTTCTAATTTTTCCTCTCTCTTCACCCCCCCCCAGATGGTTGAATTGGGGAAATCAACTTTATCAAGTCAATTTGAGCAGGTCCCTGATATGCCTACCAATTTTCATTGTCCTAGCATGTCCAGAAGTACTGAACTCGCCAAAGCATTGGATCCCCTAACTACCCTAAAGAGAGTGGATCCAGTCTGGTTTCGTCAATCACGTATCTACAACATTTGCTAATTCTACCCACCAAGTTTCATCCCGATCTCTCCACTCTAAGCATTTTCCAAGATTTCTGGTTCCCTCTTCAATTCTCCCCCAATGTCACCAGAACTAGTCGGGGGTTTAAAATAAGAGATTGGAGACATGAGTTCCTTCTTAATATCAAATTCAAAAATACCTCACGAACAGTCACCCACTCTTAAGTTAAAAATACCTCAGTTTTTGTAATTTTTCCTAATTAACACCCCCTGCAACTCCCCCAAAGAGAGCGAATCCATTTCGGTTATGTCAATCACGTATCTAGGTCTTGTGCTTATTCTTCCCACCAAGTTTCATCCTAATCACTCCAATCTAAGCGTTTTCCAAGATTTCTGGTCCCCCCCCAATCCCCCCAATGAAACTGGATGCAGTCCGGATTTAAAACATGGGATCTGAGTTATGAGGTCCTTCTAAGTATGAAATTTCATCTGATGAAATTCTAGATCCGATCACTCCTTCATAAGTTAAAAATACCTTATTTTTTCTATTTTTTTCAGAATTAACCCTCCCCCCCAACTCCCCAAAAAGAGAGTGAATTTGTTCTGTTTATGTCAATCACGTATCTAGGACTTGTGCTTATTTTTCCCACTAAGTTTCATCCCAATCCCTCCACTCTAAGCATTTTCCAAGATTTTAGGTCCCCCTCCCCTCAATGTCACCTGGTCCGGTTGGTATTTAAAATAAGAGCTCCGAGACAAGATAGCCTTCTAAATATCAAATTTAATTAAGATTCGATCTAATTTTTCCAAATTATCTGTCCCCCCCCCCCAGATGGTCGAATTGGCGAAACAACTATTTCAAATTTAATCTGGTCTGGTCCCTGAATTGCCTGCCAAATTTCATCGTCCTAGCTTATCTAGAAGTGCCTAAACTAGAAAGACCAGGACTGACAGACCAACAGAATTTGCAATCACTGTATGTCACTTCTTAAATACCTAGTGCCATACAAAGTAATTTTTCTCTAGGGATGGAATATTTGGTTGAAGGTTGGCCTTAGTATGACTTATTTTGGAAAAGGGTTATTTCCAGGCTTTGGGCAAGCCATGAATGGAAGTAGTTATAGGCCCTACTAAACTGAAGGAAAACTCGACTTTCTTAAAACTTGAAACCCCCTCCCCCTCGCCCTATTTTAGATGGGGCTTGTGATATCAGAGCTTGATATGAGTCCTGATCCTAGTCATCTTTGGTGTAGCTTTCATTTGGATCTGTTGCTCCATTCGCAAGTTATACTAAGTTAAACCAAAAGCTTGACTTTTTTCAGCACTTAAAACCCATTCCCCCTTGTTCTATTTGAGCTAGGGTTTTCATCTCAAAACTTGATGCCTGTCATGGTCTTACGCACCTTTGGTTCAATCTTCACTGAGATCATCAATCTCTTGCAAGTTACACTGAATTAAATGAAAAACTCAACTTTTTTAGCTCTTAAAGCCCCCTCCCCCTAATTAAGCTTGGGTCTCCATCTCAGAACTCAATGCATATCATACTCTTAGGCATCTTTATTCAATTTTCATCGAAATTCATCTTTCCATTTGCAAGTTACAGTGAATTAAATGAAAAGCTTGAATTGTTCTTAACACTTAAAGCCCCATCACCCTAATTAAGCTCAATTTTAATCCAAATAGTTCAATTTTAATACAAATCTGACTGGTGGTTCTCCCGCTATACTCGATTGCACAGACGGGCGGACAGTCTGTCTGTCTGTCTGTCCGTCCGTCTGTGTAATCACGTATAGGGGGAGAACTGCTGGTTGGATTTGGATGAAAATGTTGATGGCCAGATTTGGTGCCAAGGATCATGAGACACATCAAGTTGAAAGATGAAGACCCTAGCTCAAATAAAACAGGGGGGAGAGGGCTTTACCTGCTAAGAACAGTTTTTCATTTAATTCAGAGTAAATTGCGACTGGAGTGATGGATCTGAATGAAAATTGAACCAAAGAGGCCTAAGGCCATGACACATATCAAGTTTTGAGATAATGACCCTAGCTCAAATTTAACAAGGGGGAGTGGGTTTTAATTCCTGAAAAATTTAAGTTTTCTGTTTAATTTAGTATGTCTTGCAAATGGAGTAACGGATCCAAATGAAAACTAGACCAAAGATGCCTAAGATCAGGGCTCATATCAAGCTCTTGTATCAACAACCCTATCTCAAATAGGGCGAGGGGGAGAGGGTTTAAAGTCTTAAGAAAGTTGAGTTTTCCTTTAATTTAGTAGGGCCTATAACTTATGAATGGAGTGACAAATCTGAAGTCTATTCATCTGAATACCTGAATTTACTGGAACGAATTTGACAAAATACCACTGCATTGGATCCAGCTAGAATTCCCTAGATTTTTTTATTGCAGACAACATTAAATGGGCAAATATTCATAGCTTCAGTACTTTTACCAATAATGTGGTCCTGAAGATGATGAAATGGTTGAAATCTGGTTCAGTTGACAAGATGACAAAACTTAAACACTAATGTCAGAAATATAAGCCCAAATGGACTACAGTATGCAACATTTAGCACAAAACAAGGGGTTTTAGCTCACTGTCGACCAGTGAACTGTGAAATAATTTAATTTTCTTTGTTATATAAACAAAAATTAAGCAAAGTGTTAATCATACTATAATTTTTTTCGTCAAAAACAAATACCTTATTTCATATCCAAAAATAGGGCATGGAGTTATATCTGAGTTTACTCTAAATCTAAAGGGTGATGTTTTCTTGTACATTGCCAAAGCACAGACACACAAAAGCTATATCTGAGTTTGCTCTAAATCTAAAGGTGTTGTTTTCTTGTACATTGCCAAAGCACACACACACAAAATTTTCGTGCCATGGTGGAGTATTTGAAAATCAAGTACATTAAAAGTATCTTAAGTAATAAGTATTTCGTAATCTTACTTAAGTATCAAGTAATAAGTACACTCTAGAGTTTTTGCTTAAGTACAAGTACAAGTAATGGAAAAATTTACTTAAGTAGTACTTCAAGTAAATGACAGTACTGCTTCAAACGATGTTTTCAATTTTCTAGCTAAATTGTATGGCACACTGCAAATTTACCATGAACTTTACCCCCACCCCCTAATGTGCAAATGTATACCCTGAGATGGAATATACTCTGAATTGTTGACAGAAAAGTTTTGAATCACAAATTTCAGCCCTATTTTTGTTGACAGCATTAAAAAAAACATGCAGTTAAATTGAAAAGATAGGAAAATGGTTTATATTTGAGTTGACTAATTAATGAGGTTTGAGTTGGTATAAATAAGTATTTTTGGAATATATTACTCTTGAACAACTTACTTATAAACTAGTGATATGATTTTAACCACTTTTAATACTTTTACTAAAGTTGATAAGTTCTTTGTGTTGTTGTGTGGTTACAAAAATGAAATACCTTTGGGGTCAATGGCTCAAGATGCAATTATCCCCAGAAGTGATTACTGAATTATGAAAGAGCATAAAAAAAAACATCAATTGTTATTTTCACTTTCATCCTAGCCAAATTATATAGTCAACTACAAATTTACCCTTTACCTTTAGGATGAAATGAATACATCACCTGATCCCTTTTTTATGCTCTTTCATAATTCAGTAACTACTTCTGGTGAAGATTACATTCTGAGCCTTAGAGGGCTAAAAGGGCTCAAAACAGTCCATAGTAGCCAAACCGAAAGTTAAGCTCTGTTTCTAAGAAAAAATGGGCTTGTGAGAAAAAATTGCCCTTTGCAGTTGCTTCAGCAATGGTAATTATTATTTTCATTAGTTTTAATAGTATAATTTTATTATGGAAACAAATTTACAGATTTTTTAAGAGCCAGAAACTCTTCAAAATGATACAAATTTTGCTGTGATATTATTTTTGAGTGGTTTAAGGCTGTTTTTAACTAAATTTGTTTTAAAAATAATATTTTACTGTCAAGATTAAGAAATAATAATTAGCCTACCATTCCTGAGGTGGTAATTTTTTCTTGCAAGGCAGTTTTTTTTAGAAACATGCTTTTATTTTGATTACTTTTATTTGGTTACTATGGACTGTTTTACCTTTTAGGGCTCCATTAAGGAATCAAAATGTAATCATCTTAATTTACATGATTTGTGATTGCTCTATACTTGAGGATGCAAATGATTGAACATGCATTCCACTGGCACTTCCTGGGAACATCATTCCATTTGACATCTAATAACTTCTTAAAAGCTTCATCATTGGGTGCTGAGACTGTTGTGGCCTATTTGAGAGACTATTCCAGTGGTTTACTACATGGCAGGAGAAAAATTGTTCTTGTTGTTGAGTTTTGAAAGATAGTTTAAATAGCTTTTTTGAATGTCCCCTCCTATCTGTGCCAATATTTTGAGAAGTTGACAAATGAATTGGGGGGTTTCCTGTGAAGTAAGCTTGTATGTCCTAAGCACATAAGCTCTTTATTGTTGGTAAACCAGTGTATATAATTTCAGCTCCTTCATATGTTTGTTGTAACGCTTGTCTCTTATCTTTGTTACTGCATTTGTAATTCCTTTGCACCCCTTCCAAAAGCTCTCCTTCACTCCTATATTCTGGTGATGCTGTGCATATTCCAAAATCAAGCACTGGTCAGAAAAAGGCCTTGTATAATCTTACAAAAACATAGGGAAAACTACTGGATAAAGTTTTTTTCAAGAATGCTAGGACAGAGTTTGCATGAGACATAGTCTTCTTGCAGTTTGAATGGAATTTGCACTGGTTGTCAATTTTGATTCCAAGATCCCTTCCTTCATCCACACTTCGCAGCTCTTGAATGTTGTTTACAGCTGGATAGACCATAGTATACTTGAAACCTTGGTTGAACTTGGCAAAATGAATAACACTACATTTGTCAATATTGAAGGTCATGTGCCATGCTGTTTGTTGCCCAGTTTTGAATATTGTTGATATCTGCTTGTAGTATATATATATATATATATATATATATATATATATATATATATATATATATATATATATATATATATATATATATATATGGGTAGGTCCTAAGACGCTACCCACAAGGCACCACTGATGACTCCACATCTTTCAGAGAAGATTGATTTTTCTTCATTAGTAAAAACCCTCATTCTCTTCATTCTATCAGTAAGAAAAGCTGAGATCCAGCCCTCATGGTGTGCATATATTCTACATGAGGTGGGTTCTATGTAGATGTGGAACTTTGTCAAATACTTTTGCAAGGTCAAGCAGCAAGACATCTACAGGTAGGACCTGACAAATCAGATCTATTATAATATTTAAATTGTATAGCAAATTTGTTTACACAGACTTTCCTTGTTTAAAACCATGTTGACTGGGCAATAATATCCCATTAAGTTTGAGAGGCTTCATGACAGAGTTATTTACCACTCTTTCCAGGATTTTAGCAACAGCAGAAGTTATACTAATGGGATGGTTGTTTTCTGCTCTGGCTTTATTCACCTTGTTGAACAAAGGGGTGACAAATGCAGTTTTCCAATCTGTTGGTCCTTCTTTGGTACATAGGGACACTTTGAATAATTAGGAGGGTGACTTGGCAATGTTTTCAGCAACATCTTTTAGAAGATGTGGATGTAATCTACCTGGCCCAACTGATTTGTTGACATCTAGTAATTTAAGGTTTTTGAGGATATTTGAACTATGAATCTCAGTAGGCTCCATTGGATGGTTGATTTGTGTGGGTTCAGCATTGGGTAAGTCTCTATCTGATGTGCTACTAAAAACAGTCATAAACTGGCAGTTCAATTCATCTGTAATTTCTTTTACGTCTATTAGATTGGCTCCTGAAGCAGCTAGTTTAGATATCGATTGCCAACCAGCACTTTTACAGGTCACATATTGCCAAAATTTCTTCAAATTATGCTTGGATTCTTTAGCTAGTGTGGTTTCATGGTTATGGCAAAATTTCCTGGTTAAATCTCTTTACTTATCTCTTGCTCTTTTGAACTTCTTATACTAATCTGTACTGTCAGTTGCTTTGTATTCTCTCCAAGATCTTTTTTTTAATGAGTTGCTTCTTAATTTCATTTATTGTGTATGGAAAAGTCTTTGACTTTCTCTTGTAAGACTCAGTAGTGCTGCTGTCTTGGATTATGAGTAAAGTATTTTCCCCCAGGACTAATTATTGAATTACGAAAGAGGATAAAAAAAAATGCATCAAGTGATGTTTTCACTTTCATCCTAGCTAAAACATGTTGTCAGCTGCAAATTTACCAAGAAAACAATTCTTATAGCGCGTTTACACGGACGAGAATTCCCGTCGCGGACAAAGGAATTCTGGTCCACTTGAAAGGATTCCGTTCGTGAATCCGGGTAGAAAAAAAGTCTAGCGACCAGCAAGGATTCCTTTCACCGAGACCGTTTTTGACCAATTCTGCTTGATGTGTAGGCAAGAAGAACGAGAATATTTACAGTTTTGTTGATTTTGGCCAACAAAAAAAAAAAAAAAAAAAAAAAAAAAAAAAAAAAAAAAAAAAAAAAAAAAAAAAAATCTTGAGGATTCTTGCGAGTGCTCAACCTTTCAACAGCAACAGCAACGCTTAAAGAAATTTATAATAAAAGTTCTTGTGATATTTACCCAGATTTATCAGCAGTCAGTTGAACCAATCTTATACCAATCCATCTTCTAGACAACACTATAGTGTTTTTTTGTGGATGGTGAAGTCCTCCCTTTGAACGAGTGGCAGACAGTCTGGTTTTATATTATCAATTTTTCCCTTCTTTTTTTTGATTGTATTAAAGCTTATTCCAATAGGCAATGCATAGAACACCACCTAAAAAAATCCCCCCTGACCCTACCCCAAGTACCACTGAAAACATTCAACCCCTTGGCTGGTCAAGTCAACTTTCTCAAAGCTCACATGAGGGGTCATTGAATAATACAATGGTGGAAGTCGGGGCGTATGTCACAATACAGGATGAGACTGAAAATGAATTTCAAGAGGTCCTATCAAGAAACTCAAAAAAAAGGAAAAAGATTTCACCAATCAAAAATAATACCCCTTCCCATAATCCAACATTCCCCTCACAAAACCTTGGAATTTACTTAAAAATCACTCCAGATACCCCCTTTGAGATAAAAAAGGTAGCTCTTTTGAGGGTTGCAATCTTTAAAATGTTAAAATCAATGTTTTCATTAAACATTAACCGTGATGGATCTCTGCTAATAGCCCTTCAAGATTCTAAATCAGCAGACATATTACAGAATTCAAAATCTCTTCTTAACATACCAATAAAATCTGTTCTCTGGTCCCCAAACCAAAACCCAACTAAAATAGTAGTGTATAACATCCCTCCAGAAATTCCTATTCAGGATCTAAAAGAAGGACTCTCTGACAGAACTGGTAACCCAATCCCAGTAGCTGATGTAACCCAATTGGGTAAACCAGATGCCAATGGCCAAAAGTTAAGCAAGTCTTTCTTATTCACACTAAGAGAAGAAAATAATAACCTGGATCAGATATTCCTATTTGGACAAAGGAAACCCCACAAGCCCTACAAGCCAAAACCTATCCAATGCCAAAAATGTCTAAGACTAGGACACACAAAAAACACATGCAGTGAAACATTACATGAATGCAATTCTTGTAAAAACTCCCACCCCACTGGAATGATAAATTGTAAAAACAATCAGCCAAAATGTATCAACTGCAATGGTCCCCACGATTCTACTAATAAAACTTTATGCCCTGTATATAAAAAACGAGCACTAACACTCCAAATAGCAACAGAAAAAAACATACCTTACCCTTTTGCAGCAATGGAAGCAAATGCAGCTCAATCACACCTGACCAAAAACTTTATGAAACCACCCAACCCTCTCACCCACAGACCAACCATTCTACCAAAAGCATCAAGCACCCCCAATAAGACTCCTTCCTCAAAGCAACCAAGCTCACATTCCTATAAGAGAGGTTCACCCTGGACAAACCTTCCAGCCTCTACAAGTAATGATAGAATATCAGAATGGCCACCTCTCCCGAGTAGAAATGAATCAGAAGTATTAACGGGTATTAATCAAATTATCAACAAAAAGCCAGATGAATATCCAAATGAATTAACACCTAACATGTGCCTATTTATACTAAATTCTAATGCAGTACAGTCAATGAACCTAAAACAACCACAAAAAGCAAAAATAATAAGCGAATTGGCAAAGTTGTACCTACCCAATCACATGCATATCCAAGCAAAAAAAGATCTTGCTCTGCTCCTAGCAAAGCTAAAGATTGATACACAGCAAAATGAAAATTAAAACAACAAAGCAGCATATTTCAATACTTCAGTGGAATGTAAGATCACTTTCAGAAAATAAGTTAAATGAACTTTTATCTTTTATGAATAAAAATTCCATTGATATTGCTTGCCTTCAAGAAACCCATTTGACCAATAACCAACAAACAAAGTTTCCAGGATATACTATCCTGAGAAAGGATAGGTCTTCTCAGAGAAAAGGAGGTGGCGTAGCTATAATTTTAAATAATAATATTAAATTCTGCGGTATTAATTTCCCAGATTTTTCAAATGATGTTGATGTTATTGGCATCAATGTTTGGATAAATAATATAAAAACATACATATTAAGTCTTTATAACCCCAATGGCCAGACTACAGATGCCGTGGATTTTTTCACTTATATTACTAATTCTAATATGCTGAAAAACATAATCATCTGCGGGGATTTTAATGCCCACAGTCTTCTGTGGGGGGATAAGCCAGCAAATAAAGCTGGTAAGCTCATTGAAAGATTGATTTCAAATAATGCCGATTTAGCAATTGCTACCCCTCCTAATCTAAATACATATTTTAACCCCAAAAGTGGTAAATTTTCAACTATTGACCTACAAATTGTTTCAATAAATATACTAAACAAAATTTATATTAAGAAAATTGAAAATCTATGCACTGACCATTTTGCAATAGTATCCTCTTTAAATGAACCAGCCAACATTCTCCCACATATCCCTAAATATGTCAACACCAAAGCAAATTGGACCATGTTTAGAAATAAGCTTAATGAAGAAGTCCTAAGTTTAACCCAGAAATCTCATACCTCAGTTGTAACTGCTGACACGTGTGCTGAAGCTATGACATCAATATTAACAAATGCAGCTAATCAATGTATCCCCAGAACTTCACCTAGGAAAACCATCCCTAAACACACCCCTAAAGCATGGTGGACAAAAGGGAGAATAAAAAATGCAACTAGGAGAGCATACCTAAGAAAACCATCCCCTGACACATATTTAAGTAAATTACAAGCAGAGGCTAACCTCAAGAGAACAATAACTAATGCCAAATATAATTATTGGAATAATTTTGCAAATAATCTTTCCAGAGAAACATCTGAGCCAAGAATACATAGACTTATAAGCAAAATCTGTGGGAAAAAAACATCCTCCAACCCTCTTATGTATGAACTAATACATGAGAATTCCCACTATGATAACGACACTGATAAGGCAAAATTATTTGCCTCCCTTTTCTCAAAAAAGCTAACATCAAAAAACCAAAATATCACCACACAAATCATGACAAATCCTATTTACCAGCCCCGACCAGGTTCAGAATATATAAACCATCCCTTCTCGATACATGAATTGAATAATGCAATTCAGCATATCAAGGCCAATGCTACAAGTAGCTATGATAATATACACCCTATATGGATAAAGAATCTTTCCCCTTTGTACAAACAGGAGCTCCTAAATTGCTATAACCATGCATGGGCTACATCCACATTCCCTAATATCTGGAAATGTTCATCTCTCATACCAATTTTAAAGAAAAATAAACCTAAACATGACCCTCAGTCATATAGACCCATAATGATTACCCCAGTGCTGGGAAAATTAATGGAGAAAATGATTTACCATCGGCTGCTTTGGTTTGTTGAGAAGAATAATCTGATACCTCATACTCAAACTGGCTTCAGGAAACACCACTCATCAACAGATGCTTTCATAGTGTTAACAAATGCAATAAATGAATCCCTATCAAAAAATAATGTCTTAACTGCTGCATTCCTAGATTTTGAAGGAGCTTATGATAATGTTGACCACCAGATTCTATTAGTTAAACTTACAAACCTTGGACTATCCCCCAAACTTGTATCCTTCATAAAATCCTTTATAGAAAACCGAAGTTTCATTGTTTGTGTAGGTTCAGCCTCTTCACCCAAAACTTCAATAACCAAAGGCCTTCCACAGGGTGCAGTCCTGAGCTGCCTCCTATTTTCACTTTTTCTGTGGGACATGAACCTCCCACATACCAATCTACAGTACGCTGACGATCTGGTATTATGGGCAACTGGCAATACCTTCGAGATTACGCATTCAAAGTTGCAAAATGCACTTTTCCAATTTGAAAAGTTCTCCCAAAAGTCCATTTTACCTACTGCACCCACAAAGTCAAAAATTATCCAATTCCACCATAAGCGAAATCATTATGATGCTAGGCTAACATTAAATGGAATACTTATCCCAGAGGACAATCAAATTAATTACCTAGGACTCATACTTGACCAAAAACTAAATTTCCACCTCCACATCACAAATACAATAAAAAAGTGCTATAGAAAAACAAGAATAATTAAAAGGCTACTAGCCACACCTTGGGGCTGTAATGAGAAAACACTAATCCAATTTTATAAATCATATATAAGACCCCATATTGATTATGGCCTCATAGTGTATGGTGCTTGTGCTAAGACCCACATGCAAAAAATCGAAACGACACAAAATGATATAATTCGTCTTATATTTGGTCTTAGGAAACCAACAAAAACTAAGTTTCTGCTTACTGAGAGTGGACTATCACCAATAAATGAAAGAAGAAGATCTCTACTAATTAAGTACCTTACGAAAATTGAAGCCAATGATTCTCATACCCTGCATAACTGGTTAAGAAATCCATCTATGTTTAGAGGCATTGCAAATGAATATGCAAATATCCAGAAGAAGTTCCCAGTGCCAGTAAAATCTATTGCACCCACATTCCCCCAAACCCCCCCTTGGAGTTGGTCAACCCCCATAATAAAGACTGACTTCTCAAAGTGGACCAAAGAACTTACCCCCATTTCTTTTATTCAGAAAAAATTTGCCGAAATAAATAATGTTGCTTATAAAAACTATTTCCAAATTTTTGTAGATGGGTCCAAAATGAATGAGAAAGTGGCAAGCGGAGCTTTCTTCCCAACCCATAATATCGCTTTAGGAGAGAGATTACAAGATAATTCATCTGTAATGTCTGCCGAGCTAAACGCCATAATCATGGCACTAGATTTCCTCATGGTTAATGAATATATGAAAGTTAATATTAATAATATTATAATATATTCTGATTCTTTGTCAAGCCTAGAGCTTCTTTCGTCAGCTTCTCAAAATAAGATGGATATTGACACATTTCTTTGTCTTAGGATTATTGATATTTTTGCTTCAAAAGGTATTTTAACTCATATACAGTATATTCCAAGCCACTCAGGTATAATAGGTAACCATAAGGCAGATGAAATAGCCAAAAATGCTTTAAATATTGACCAGCCAAGTGGGAGACCAATCCCCATTAGAGATATTTACCGCTGGAGATTTACAGAGGTACTGATAATTAATAAGAATCCTACCCCATCACCTTTCCCAAGTAAGCACCTTTCCAAGATTTATCATAGGATTCGGTCAGGTTCAAATGGGCTAAATTTTCAGGCATTTTCATATCAGATTCCTAATTCAAGTGGCGAAGTTCCCTCGTCCCCCCTTTGCAGGTCATGTAATCTTAAGAATGAAACAATAGATCACTGCCTATTTGAATGTAATATGCTGACGTCTGCACAGTATACCCTACGACGTAAAATGGTAGAATGCTTCAAACACCACAAAATTCCACTAACAGCCAAGAGTCTTGCTGACCATACTCTCCCGCAGAGCACAGAGATCAATATATACTCTCTTATAATTCAACTGCTGGTATCAAAAGATATACTTCAAGAAATCTGAGCAGATACAAATCATACAAGACAAACCAGCTCCATAGCTCTGTCGATCTCACAGAGTGAGCCAAAAGGAAAAGGGCTAAATAGTATCAACTGAAAAGCCCGTCTGCTGAATAAGAAGAAGAAGGCCAACAAACAAATAACATGTCAGTAAAGAATCATCCCAAAATTACTGATTTAATCTGTTTGGTGCCGGACAAGCCTTGTATTTATGACACTGCTCACCAAGACTACAAGAAAACAAAGCTAAAAGACTTGCTTTGGGCTGAGATTTCAGAACAGCTGAATGAACCAGGTTAGGAAATTGGAACTTTTGGGGATGGTCTACAGGCTAAAGTATGCCCTATAGTTCTATTGGTAAAATTCTAGTTAATTGACTTCTTGCTATCTCAGAAATGGTTTAGATTAAGAAAATGAAACTTTCAGGGATGAATCTACAGACTAAAGTATGTCTTGGGAAGGTATTTTGAAGCAACTACATCCACTCCTTCTCCCTCTAGAGGGCCCTGACCTTTAAAAATGTGTGTGTTATAAAAGTGAAACCTTGCAAAATAGATCTTCTGCTTAATTGAAGTACAACAAAATTGTTTTCAGCTTCATAACTTTGCTCAATTCCATTTTATAAGGTTTTAAAGATATGTAAATACACTTCCTAAATTTTGAAAAAAAAAAACAAAAAACATTGATACGGCTCCAAATTCTACTCAAATAACAGGAATTGCATTTTCAGAACTAAAGGCAGCGAAAAAGGAACTAGTAACTGAAAATTATGGTAAAATGATGTTTTGTGGGAAAAGAATCTTTTCCCACTTTTCCCTCTGTGTGTAAACATAAATCCTGTCTCCGAGACAGGATTCCCGTCAAGTTTTCCTCTCCGTGTAAACTCAGCATTACTTGATGCTATGCAGAATGATTATAGTTACTTTTTTTAGCTGCAATTCCACTATACTTCATCCCTATCCTAATATTTAAATTTATAGCCAAAATGACATATTTCAGCTGGATTTTAAGCCACATCAAGGATTTTGATTGATGAAATTAGAAACAAAGATAAAGATATGAAACTTGCTATATATTAAAAAGCAAGAATTTTGTTAGTGTTTTCTTTAGTTCTGTTAGTATTTGCTTTAGTTTTGGGGTTGATTGTCAGTGATGCAAATATTGCATTTGGAAAGAGTCTCAGTTAGGGAATGATATGGTAATGCTCTTTGTTTCAAATTAGCACAAAAAAATGTAAACCTACACAATCAACAAACTTTCCTCTATATAGTCTAAGACTATTCTAGCCTCATTAGGGGTGGGTGGTCATTGCTATATATAGAAAGAGTATTAAACTAGAATTATCTGGCTTATTGATTGGTATATTATATGGAATCGATTGATTGGCTTTTTTTTAAATTCTGCTGACCTACTAAAAAAAAAGAAGGGACCAAAGCCTTATTCACCACACACTTCAAAGCTCTATTCTGCAATCCCAAGATAGGATTTGCAATGGTAGTATTTAGCATATTTGGAAAGGGTGTTGAAAAGCTCACCAAGTGTTGTGTTGATCATTTAGCCAGTGAATCAACCCAAACATTGAAAAAATTATGGTACTTTCTTCTAAAATAAGAAAATAATGCTGCCATTTAACTCTCTAATTTAATTCTTTTCCAAATGTAATGATTACTACTATTACAGTTCCAACCTTCCTCCACCTCTTAACAAGACCAGGTATTGCCCTATGTTATGTAGAAATAAATTCAAAAAAGAATCTGAACTAACAGAATTAGCAAAGTTGTATACCACAGATTTTCCTTCTCCACTTCTTCTTATTCATAGTTAGGCATTTCAAAAGCTTTTAAATACAAACTTTTCGGTAAATCAAGGAAAAGTTATGAAATTTACACCAACCATTTTTTTGTTCAGGATTTCTGCATTGTAGTGTTAGTCTTGTAATTAAACAAGCTCAAAAAATGTGATGGAAATTGAAAGCCATCTGTGAATAATTTAGGCTAAAGTCTATATTTTGTTTTGAGATAGTAATTCTAGCCTCATAACCCAAGAACTAAAATTTTGGACTTGAACAAAAATTATATATTATCCATGATTTTCACTAATGAAGTGTTGTTTGCTGGGGATCAGTGGAATGGAACATTGTGTCACAAATCAACAAAAATGTGGGGGGGGAAATTCAATTATTTTTATGAAGGATTTTTTTCAAAATCTATGACAGAGGTAATCATTCCTCCCCCTCCCCAATTTATGGCACTGATCAAATCAAACAGTCTATGGTGGGAAGTTGTGGAGTGGGGGAGGAGGCTGCAGGGTGTTGGGCTGTCTGGCCACCAGGTTTGATGTTGTGAATTGTAAACTAACACCCTAGCATAGTTATATAAGTGTTATGAAATTCTTAAAAAAATTGTGGGAGGTTTTTTTTTTGAACCGGTTTTCCAAATGCTAGTTAACACTTTATTGGTCTAATCAAATTTTGTTCAGGAAAGTTGACCTCTTTCAAATCCTAAAAAAGATCAGGATTTGAGCTATTAGAATCTAAAGATTATCTATTAGAGTTACTTCAATGAGAACATCAAAGCAACCAAAAGCAACTTTGGTTGCTTTGATGTTCTCATTGAAGTAACTTTAATAGCTTCTTTTCCCTACATGGATCAATTGCAACAATTGTATTTTATTAATATTGGTGTTGGTCTTATTTATTTTTAGTGTAGTGCTTTCTTTTCTTTTTATCTATTTCTCTTGTCCTGAGGACGCCTAGTTTGTATACAGGCGAAATATCCGTATTTTTTTAGTCTTATTTTTTCTCTCTACTGGCTGCAGTTTTGTTTGTTGTCTTTTCATTGAGTATTACCTCTCTTTGTTGTTTTTTTTTGTCTTGGCTGGCCAGTTCAGCTTAAGAACTTTCATTTGTCAGCTAAGAATGCTGTTGGAAACCATGAACTGGATGGCCTCTATTGACTTTTGAATCAAAATGCTCAACAAAAATACATTCCCAGGACATGCTTAAAAGAAATGAGTCCACTGATCAAAAAGATGAAATGATCATTTATCAGGACAAAACTGTGATTGAAACAAGAAGTAGGAATTGAATGCAAAGCACTCTAATTTTAAGTCCAATGCTTTACTAACAGAACCATGTCTCTAATAATTTAATCTCATATATTGGTGTTTGTACCTTAATTGTGTAGTTTATTAACAGTCCAGTTAAGGGTTTTGGACCATAATTATTACAATGATGATATTGTTTTATACTTCCAAGCTTTTCTACTTAAGAAGTGACACCAAAAGTTTTTTTTTAGTGCTATATCACACTTACAAATGATAGAGTTGATAAAAATCACATAGGTATGAACAATAGCTTTCAAACGAGTCATTAAAAATCACTCTAAAAAGTTCTGGTAGGACATTAGCCCCAGCTTTTCCATCTGTGACATGGCACCAAAAATGCCGTTTTTAGCGCCATTTGGAAATTGTTGATTTTGGAATTTATAGGAAGGATGTAGTTATGAGCAATATCTTTTATATGAGCTATTAAAAATCTGTCTTAAGATACCTGCAATACCAATATAGCCAATAACAATACACCCATACCGATACACATGATATTGGCATGTCCAATACTGATACAGCATACAACCCTTTCCCCAGGGCCTATGAAGGGTCATATAATCACCAAAATCATAGATAGTGGACCTTGGAACTATGTTGAACAAAATGGCTATCTCAAAATTTTGAATGGATAACTTTGGAGAAGGGGAGGAGGGGTTAGTTGCTCTCTGATCTTTTCGGTCAGTGAAAAAAGGCAATAGAAAATTTAATTCCCTTTCAAATGAGCCATTAAGTATCTCTATGATGTCATTTGCTAGCCCTGATGAAAAAAAGAGAAAAAAAGGAGCCACATCAGTGCTACCCATGCAAAAAAGTTATTTTTCTTGGTGTTCAAGGTGGAGAACTGTAATTACACAACTATAGGTTTTTGACCATGCTGATTCCAATGGTGACTTTTCATTTTGATCTGACGCCATTTTGAAGGGATTTCAGGCTCTTTTTTGAAATCACCATAAATTTCTTTTTTTTAATAATCTTTTACTTTTAAGATTAACCGAAATAATAGTTACCATTCCTGATTTGGTGTAAGATTGCAATTTTTATACTAGACAGTTTTTTTTTAAAAATTTGCTTTTCAAATTTTGGCTACTATGGGCTGTAGTCAACAAGTTGTTAATGTTTAATCTTTATGAGGAAAAATCCTGTCAAATTTAATTATTTAGTTTTGTTTATTAATTTTGAAAGTATGGTACTGCCTTAAAAACTTAATAATTTAAAAATAGCAAAACAAAAAATCTTGGAAAACATGGTTTTCAGAAAGGAATAGACCTAAGATTAGTTCTGATATCCTTTGTACTTATCATAACTTTACTTGGTCCAATGAATGTCTTTTTAGTGCAAATTACAGCTTTTGGTCAGTTGCAAAATTACATGTTTCTTAGGGAACGTATACCTTCAAGGCGTTATCCAAGAACTTCCTTTGATGCGTATGACAGGTGGAAAATGTTAGCAGTTTTTAGCTCCAAATTCAAATTCCTACACTTGACTTAAAAAAATAAGCTGTTGCTTTCATTTTATTATTGATTGTATGCTCAGATCAATTAATTAATAGAGTTTCGCCTGTTTTAATTTGTTTTTGTGTATATTTGTCTATGTTTTTATTGAATGTACTTGGTAAATAAAAAAAAAGGTGGAATTGAAAGTAGTGAAATTCAAACAATTAAAATATAGCGCAAATATTTCGCCTGCATATCCCTATGTGAATTACAATGTACCCAAAATATGTTCGACGAGTATGAAATGCTACTTTTCAGAAATAGCGATCTTATTTATTCTTTAAATTTTACACATTAGATATATGTGTATTATTTCTTATAGAATTATCAGTCGTTTGTTTACTCCAACCTATGGAACACACATCATGGCGAATGTTCATTTCCAATCAGACTATGGCTATGTAATACTTGTTGGAATTGGGTCCGCCTTTATGCTTGTATGGAAATCGCTACAGGTATAGTACATTGCTTAGATTTGTTTTTAGCTCTTGTTGGAAACCAAATCAGACTTGATTTTAATCTTATCACAGTTACTCAAATAGCTGCAACCTAGAGACAGTTCATTGTAACCAAAAATTAAAAGAAAAGTGTTTTTTTTTTTTTTTTACTGAATTTTTAGTTGGATCCATAGAATAGACAACACTCAATCAGAAATAGTAACAGTACTATTATCCATTTTAAACTTAAAGTAAAAAGTAGCAATGAAAGCAATTTGTGGGGATTTCGAAAAGAGTTTCAAAACCCTCGAAAAAGGCGGCGGATTGAAACAAAACAAATACTACTGGTATCATCAGGACTGAAAACCCCGTAACCAGAGGTTTTCAGCCCTCAATCCTAAAAATTGAAGAAAATTACTCTTATTTTGGGTAGCAAAGATATGTTCTTTTCTTCCCTTAGCCCCAGTGAAGTGCTGTAATATCACAGAGAGTTTTTTAAAGGCCGATTTGAAATATAATGCTTATATCTACAAGCTTTTTATTTTTATCATGATTGCAGTAGTAGCTGATGCCTAGTGAAGATCAAATAACAGGCTGTAGCTACTTAAAAAAAATTTCCGTCGAGAAACATTTCCTTATTAGTATTGGTTCAAAGATGTTACACCATATTAAGATTCCACTGAACTATAATTTATTGTTGTGTTAAGAAATTTCTGGCAATCCTAAAAAAAAGCCTGGAACCCCCTGTAGCATGGAGTTAAATTGATGTAAACGGTTCACTATAGAAATTGCCATCTTTGACAATCCCAGCTTGGAAAACAAAGCAAATCGTATTTTGGGACGGACAGAACTGATCTGTCTCCTTTTTTCTTCTTTTGCTTCCCATGGGTAATCGTATAATAAAGGTGGTAGTAGAGAGATAGAGGAGGGCTAGTATGATAGCTAATTTTAATATTCTTGCACTTTCGTAAATTGGCACTGGTAGTGCTGAGTTTGAGCGGAATATAGCAGCAGAAAGAACAGAATTGATGTATTCTTCTTTTTTTCAAGAGGTCATCATATAGAATGGTTGGTCAGAGACAAGTGGATAAGGATTCATATGAAAGCCATCATTCATTTTTGCTAGTCAGGACTGATAGTGCAACGTCTCAGTTTCATATGGCACTGAAAAGGACCCTTTTTGCATGTCATTTCTAGAATCGCATGAATTAGAAAACTGGCTATTCACCAAGGACAGTAAAAATTAAAATTGATAGTTTGGTTAAGCGGGAACTTTGGACAACAGTTATTATCTTTAAAAATTAGTAAAAAATCAGGAATTTAGTTTTTAATGAAAAATACCTTGATATGCAGTTTTAGATAGTAGGATGTGCCAAACTAAAACAAAATGAAACAAGGATGAAAAATCTGCATAAAAACAAGCTAAAACATTTAGCAAAAATAGCTAAAGAAGTCGTAGCTTTCCTTTGAAAGTATAGTTGTCTTTGGAAGTCAACAAACTGTTAGTATTTGAATTTTCATGGATGGAAAGGTTAATCACATTTAACAAATTCGTTTTGCTTATTTGTGTTCACAGCTCAATGTGGCAATGCCGACGAAAATGTTGTACTGCCCTAAGTTTTGAAAGAACTGAAAGAAAAATCTTAGAAAGCTATGGTTTCATGTATGAGCACGACTAAGATGAGTCCAGGGGGCAAAAAATGTTTTTATTTTAAGGAAGGTAATAAGGAGTATTGTTGAAATAGATATAAACTAAATTAGTTACACAGATGAAGAGCTAGACGTGGCATTGCCAGGTTCGGCCACTCAACCAAATTACCGCGTTTGTGTTTTTCAGGTGAATTATGTTATGATTGAGCAAATCAAAAATGGTTCTACGTGGGGGTGGGGAGTGCTTAGGAGATTCAAGCCTCTTCAAGAGAAGCGTCGGAATTGAAACATTGTTCTAAATGTTTGGATTGCCGAAAACTTTTGGTTTTCGCAATGGTAATGGTCTATGGTGGTTTTTGACAAAACAAGAGCTCAATTAATACGTTCAAATGTACTTTAGTGGGGGTAGACATGTATACAAAGAAGGAGGGAGTTTTTGAGGCAATATGTATGTTCTGAAATGTCAGCATACTTGTCTTTTTTTTTGTATTCTCCTATATTTACTATTAGTTTCATATGTTTGGTCTTTCCATCCAAATTTGTCTACTTTGGGTTTTGTTTGTACCTCTTTGTAAGTTTTCTGCCTCTTTGTAGTTTATGGTTCAATCTCTTGAGTGTTGGCTGATTGTTATAAATCCTTTTTTGCTCTGACAAGCTCGTAGGGGAATAATTCAAACTGATCTCCAAAGTAATTTAAGCCCCCTCTCCCGCCATCACCATTACCCTGTGGTAAAATATACTTTCTTTTTTAGGTTGGAAAAATGAGAAGGAAGTTCAAAATCAACTATCCAATAATGTATAGTGCCGATAATGAGTTGTTCAACTGTTACCAAAGAGCCCATCAGAACACGTAATTCACCCTTTTTGAATTTCTTCTGATATTTAATTGGAATAGCATAGGAAGAACAATTCCCAAACCATAGACGCTAGGATAAAGCTAAGGAATGTAGAAAAACGAAGGGTATCGGATCTCTGAGCTGGCATCAAAAACTACAATTAATAGACGAGTCTGCACTTTTAGCCCCATTCACCTGTGATTTTAGTAATGCTGGAGTTTAGCTAGCGACAGTTTAAGCCAATCAAAATGTTCAAAGAATTTTTTGATTGGCTGACAAATTCTATGAAAACTTTTGATTGGCTCAAATCAGCGTTGCTAAATCTCAATATTAGTAAAATCACATTGTGAACGGGCCTTTTGTCATCTATAAGACGTTTTCAAAATACTGGATGCTTGAAGTAAACGTTATTGAGACATGTAATAAAAAAAACCAAGAAAAATGTAAAATAATTAACAAACCAAGAAACAAGGGTGATCTTCAGCCAGTTGAAAAGAAAAAGTGAACCAAAAGAACAAAGCCGATGTTTCGACAAAAAGAAGAAAAAAAGGCAACTGAAAAAAAAGAAGATAAAAAGGCCAAAACAAAATGAAAGACTGTTCAAAAATTAGATTGGGCAAGAACTCTGTTTCTAGTGATTAATGCAGACTGTCTACTGGACTGATTTTTATTATTTCCGTCGATTGATCTTGGTTTAAAATGAGAAAAAAAAATAATAGCTGATATTCTTCGCATTAAAATATCATAAATTGGGCTTATCAAAATATTCCCAGTATCTTCGTCTAAAGCGAGGTATTTATGTATTTTTAGTTTCAATTGCCTCCCTAAAAGATTGGGATGAACCATTTACTGCAGAAACTAAAGTTACATCATAAAAAACTAAATGACCTTTATATTAAAAAGCTTGGTGGGCCAGATCAGAGTGAAATTCATCTTTTCTGCTTTTAGACTTAAGAGATATATGTATTGGAAGCTTGTGTTTGTGTAGTCCGTCCTCCAAATGCTGAAGAGTTATACCAATTTAAAACTTTCCAAAGGTGCAAGGGATTCTGTAAACGCCACTGCCAAGTACAGGATCAGTTTTATCTTTCCCATAATTGTAAAAAAGACTAAACCTTTTGTTCATTTTTGAAGGAGAGGGAGAGGTTATGTTGGTTTTAAACATTTCAAAGCTCATCACTAAGGCTTGGTATATATTGTGAAACTGTTGTTTTCATTTGAAGTATTGACTAAAGAATGGGGGACCTGATTTGCAATATTTTAATACGAAGGTAATCGGCTATTTTTTGATTTTAGACATGTCTGGAAGGCTGTTGTCTTATAGAAATTATTTCTTTGAATCTAACAAAAGGTCAAATGCAAAGCCATTGTGGCAATTCGAAAATTTTCCAAAAACGTTAATTTTTGGAAAGTTTGCAAAAAACCAACATTTCTTGGTTTTCTGAATCATCTTATTTGAATGAAAACTGATCGCATTGAGTTTCTATTTTAAAATATAATACCAAACTTGAGACGCACTTTTCATTATCAGAAGTTTGAAAATGACGAATGTAATATTAGTCTCGTTAGAATGTATAAAAAAAAAGGTCAAAGAAATGTTGACAAAGAATGTTTCTTTTTTAAGGCTTGAAGTATATCCTCAATTTTTGTTTATGCTCCTTGTTGGTGGAATTCAATATCCGTTACTGAGTGCCACAGCAGGAGCTGTTTGGATTGCTGGAAGAATTGCATACGCTAAAGGATATTATACTGGAGGTAATGTTTAATTTTTCTTGTATTTACCCCTCTTGGGAAGAAATTCTGAGAAATTAAGTAATTCATATGATATACATAGAGTATATCAAAAATACAGCTACAAAATGCAATCTACTAAATAGGAGAAGGGGAAAAAGTCGATTAAAAAAAATTAGAAAAAAAAATTAGAAAAATTACAATCAATTAAAAGTCCGTTTAGTGTAAAATTAAAAAAAAAAATTAAAAATCAGATTAGATTAAAAAAATAGACAATATCCAGTCTCTTTGTTTGGTTCAAGTATGCTAGAACACTATACCGAACCCCTTTGATAAACCAAATAACATTAATATTAAAAATATCAGAATAAGAAAACTTTCGAAATTTAAATTGTATTTCGGATCTTCCATTTTCATAAGTTTACACGCAAAAAGATAATGATATAAAGTCTCTTCATCATCAACATCACAAGTGGAACTAGTAAAAATGTAGTTCGACCTCAAATAAATTCCTATACAAATGATTCTTTCACTATCCACCTAAAAAATATGTGCTGATTTCGAATCCGAAAAGTTTGCCGCTCTTGCTCTTTCACAAATTTGAGTTTTTTTTAGGTTGAGGTTAAGAGTGAATTTGTAATGTTAAGAACACAGTCCTGAAAAGGCAATTTCGAATTTATGAAGTGGTTTAGGGGTTTGATTTAATATCTCTAATACATCAGAACATTACAGTACTTGGATTGAGGATGGAGATGGTGGGGTAGTCTCTGAGGCGAATTTGAGGCACAGATAAGTCTGACTTTCGAAAATCGTCATTTTCCACGAGTTTTGAAGGATTTTCGCGTCTCTGATTCTTTATCTGAAAATTCTACTTTCTAACTGATGGGGATAAGGTTTGCGGTAGATACAGAGGTAGATTTGCAGCACAGAGGTAAAAAAAATCTGATTTGTCAATTGGAACTAGAATAATTCCTGAAAATTTCAATAGAATAGCTAAGGTTATTTTATATAAACTTCAAGAATATTTATGTTGTCTGAGTGATAATTTTAATTTTTTAATTAAAAATAGAAAAATGCCATAGGGTTCTAAAATTAGTTTGGTTTTCCTTTCGCTTAAAGAGACTCATTGCATCACTTTATGAGATGGAATTCTAGTCTAGAATGATGATTTGTTTAATCTGTAAGAAAGAAATACTCGAAGCGGACGAGAAAGTTGTTGTGACTGAAGTAGGAGCGAGAACTATAAACGAATCAACTAAACAAAACGAAAACGAATTGATGTGACGGCTGTTGTTGGGGGATTACTTTTATACAATTCATGCCGAAGTTCTTACACAAATGCAAGGACCATTGACCAGCACTTGTGATTCTTAGTCAAGCAAAACGAGTCCCAGAGGAGGAGGTCAAATCACCTGATAAAACAATTGGATTTCAAAACTGATTGTTTATTTTGCACAAGCAGAGTGATCTTTGTGAAGACTCACAAGAAGGAAATCAGCTTTCGCGTCTGCACAACAGAGCTCGGTGAGATACTGGTGGGACTTTGTCGAAAGTGAAATGACCACTGGTCTGAGGACATCAAGGCCGAATTCTAGCAGTGAAATTTGATCTGCATGCAGCTGATGTTTTAAACCACAAAACATGTTACTGCAACTTTGCACCTGTGAAGAACCTTCCTTTGAAACATGGAGGAAAGTTGAAGGTCTGCAACCAAAGACAAATTGCGTGCTTAAAAGTTTGGATGAAACTCAGTAGGTACTAGATAGTGGGACCCTTCTGCATCGTTTGCCTTGGAAAAAAAAATGCAACATGTACGCGGATATCTGCACCAAATACGTTGACTATGTGAAGTGAAGATATGGATATGCTTTCGTAGTGTTTGACGGATATTTATCTGGACCCTCAATTAAAGACGTGATGCATCGGAGGGGGAGCAGGTCTAAAGGCTGTCTTAAGATCAGCATTCAGCCGCAGATGTCTTGTCTAGTAAAAATAGATGTCATGGAAAGATAGTCATAGGAAAATTTACACTACTGAACCACACACAAAAAGAAGAAGAACTTCCAGGATATCGCCGGGCTATTCCTAGATTCAGCTTCTACAAAAGACGACATTAGAAAAGCTCTAGAGAAGGCCATGCTTATCTTATTTAAGGCTGCAGAAAATTAATCAAATCTTGACCAGGTCCTCTACAGGAAATTCCTCGAAAAAGTTGGAAGTTCTGGGAAGTATGTAGAGGCAAAAACGCTTCTACCAACAAGCGATGTTTGCAAGTATCATTCGCTTCGATTATACTTCCCAGTACAAGCATGGAAAAATGTTGGGTATCGACTGGATCCTTTAGAGTATGGTTGGATTGTGCGGATAGGAGAATTAGGACCTGTGCATTCAGATAGATCACGGCACCACCTTCCCTTCTCTCAGTGTTTCACTGTAATTGCAAGAGCGAGTGTTTGACCCTGCGATGTTCTTGCAAAAAGCATGGCTCAAAGTGTACCTGGGCTTGTGGCAATTGTAAAGCAAGAACCTATTCTAACTACGAATCAGTTGGTGCCGGAAACCCTGTAGACGATGGTAGCGAAGAAGAAGACAAAATTTTTGAATAGCTTTGCTAAGCTTTAAGCCTTAGAAAATCCTTTTGACTTTAAACATTTATTTTCATCAGCAAAAAAGAGCATAAAAATGACATATCTAATCACATTTGCTGGTATTTACTCAATCAACATTTTTTGCCTCAACCTCAAAAAACTAAATTTTTTGTGAAAGAGCTAGAGCGGCAAACTTTTTGGATTCGGAATCAGCACATAATTTTGGGTCGGATAGTGAAAGAATCATTTGTATAGCAATTTGTTTGAGGTTAACACCTTTTTTTCACAATTTTCCCAGAACCTATCCCCCAACCTCACTCTCTCAAACCTTTAAGCCCCAAACAATTCTTTTGACTTTAAACATTTAGTTTCATGTTCATCAGCAAAAATTAGAGCGTAGAAATGACATATCTAATCACATTTGCTGGAATTTACTCAATCAACATTTTTTGCCTCAACCTCATAAAACTAAATTTTTTGTGAAAGAGCTAGAGCGGCAAACTTTTTGGATTCGGAATCAGCACATATTTTTGGGTCGGATAGTGAAAGAATCATTTGTATAGCAATTTGTTTGAGGTTAACACCTTTTTTTCACAATTTTCCCAGAACCTATCCCCCAACCTCACTCTCTCAAACCTTTAAGCCCCAAACAATTCTTTTGACTTCAAACATTTAGTTTCATGTTCATCAGCAAAAATTAGAGCGTAGGAATGACATATTTAATCACATTTGCTGGTATTTACTCATTCAACATGTTTTGCCTCGACCTTAAAAACTAAAATCTGTAAAAGAGCTAGAGTGGCAAACTTTTTGGATTCGAAATCAGCACATATTTTTGGATCGGGTAGTGGAAGAATCATTTAATAGCAATTTGTTTGAGGTTGATCCCTTTTTTTTAACAATTTTCTTAGACTACAATATTTCTATTTAAATCTGATGATGATTGTAGGTTTGCTCATGGGGTCAAAGAAATTGATTAGTGCTTAAAGCTTTACATTTCAAGTTAGTTTTCAGTTTTTAAGTTGTTCACTCACCGTGCAGTGTTCGTTTTGTCTTGCAAAAATTGAATGTAACAGTGAAATTCGTTCCCATTGACAGGTAAATAGCTATTTAAATTATTTTATACATAAATTGATTGGCTTACCTTTAGATCCTCTTTAATACCTGCAATAATTGAATGACTTGGCCCGAAAACCGACTCACCCTAATGACAATGGCTTTTCCAAAAAAGTTTCTCATGCCTGCATTACAAGACATCAGAGCACCATCTGAAATTATTTCCGAAAAATTCTGCGATTTCAAACAGTCGGTGGTAACGAACTGTAAGTAAGAAGCGAAGCGACTCAATAATAACCGAAACTCTAAAAAAGGGAATTTTGATATCAATAGATAAATCAAAAGATTTGGCTTATTATGCTTATTCCGAAAATATAAGATTCATTAAGTTTAGTGTCACCCATCAAAGGCTACGAGCCTGATAAAATTTGCCTGATTATCGAAAAGGGGGGAAACCAACGGTCCTAGAACATCGAAAGAGGACTCATTCGAATGGATATTAAAAACTCTATTGCCCTTTTTAAATGACCAAAGAGATTGGAGTGCAACTAGTCCCCCTCCCACGGCCGTTTCTCCCCCCAAAATCGTCCCATCATTGTTTTGAGATAACCATTTTGTTCAGTATAGTTGAAAGGTTCAATAAGTATGTCTTTGGAGATAACATGACCCCTACAGCCCCTAGGGGAATGTCTTCAAGTTAAAAAATTTGCCCATTGTTTACGTATAGTATTTGTTATTGGGAAGTATGCACCCATTTTTGGAGTGGGGGAGACGAATTTTCTTCTGGGGGGATTTTACTATGGGGAGCCAAGTTTCCGGGGTGAGGGGTGACATTTTCAGGGGAAATTTTACACTGGGTGAATTTGCCAGAATTCCTCTACGAAATTCTTTTTATTTGTCTTACTTTCTCTTTGCCTACTCAATTTTACCGTGGAGATTTTAAGGGTAAGTGTCCGGGGTGAATTTTCACCGGGATTGAATTTTCTAGAGGATCTTTCCGTGGGGGTTCCGTGGAGGCAGAGCCGGATTTCTCTACATTATTGCAAAACGATCAGAAATCAAATAAAAAAGAAACTCGTTTTTTCAACTGAAAGTAAGGAACAGCATTAAAACATAAAAACGAACAGAAATTATCACGTATAGGAGGGGGGTTGTCTCCTCCTCAACACCTCGTTCTTTACGCTAAGTTCGAACTTTGTCTCAATTCTTCAATGACAACTCCTGAAACACAAGTGTTGTTTAATTAGTACAATAAGAAACTTCTTTAAAGCACTAGACAAACCTTAGCGTGGAGATTGAGGTGTTGAGGGAGGGGACAACCCCTCCCCTCTACGTAATAATTCTTGTTCGTTTTAAGTTTTAATGTTGCTCCTTACTTCCGGTTGAAAAAAAAATGTTTTTTTTATTGAATTGTATGAAGACAAGAGGCATTATTTTGGGGCTAACCCTCTTTATTGTGATTACGCTTGCCCTAAATCAAAGGACGTTATGTGACAGTTTTTGAAAAAGTTAGATTGACACCTTAGCCCTCCAAACAAGGCAAGTTCTATCTATTAGTACAATCCATTTTCTTCTATCTAATTTGGCTCGTACGAGATTTAGAAGTTTCTCAATATGTATTTGTTGTCTTTTACTTACATATTATTTAAAAATTGAAGGTTTTGATATATAACTGTTTTCGAAGTGTCTTGGATGCGTTTCCTTCAACGCAACATGCAATTCCCATATGATTTATAATCACGAATCTACTAAAGACCTGTTTCGCTCACTCCACTATTACGAATTTCAATGCACGCATATCTAATTATTTATATTGTTTTCTTATGGTCATTCCCACTGTTTGTGCTTGTAGTCGATTAAATAAGTGTAAATTACTGTTTCTTTTATCTCAAAGACCCAGAGTCCCGTAGGGTATCAAACGCCCTTAGTTGCAAATTAGCGAAGAATTCAAAAATAATAAATGTTTGTTGATTTTCAAGAAGAGGAAATTTAAGGCAGAAGATTTATTCAATGATGCCAAAACACCTTAATAAGGTTCTTCTTCTGTTAAGTTCTCGTCCATTACGAAAACATGTTTTTATATTTTTTTTCTTTTTTAATAAGGGTGCGTTTTTAAGTCCTTTAATGTCGCTGACAAAACAAACTATATAAAGGAAAATGGCAGACTATAAAGAAAGAAAACAATTTACGGGCTTTCAAACATTTAAAATAAGGTCTCCTATTGCTACAACATATCTAGGATATGCTAATCTTGGGATCCCCAGCAGCAGCTCATAATTGCTGCCAATGAAGAATTTTCCGTTTATATTCGAAAGTGTCCCATTCTATCCTTCAAAATACCGCATAGTTGGCAGGTTCGGAGTCGATTTGGAAAACAAAAACCCCTACGATTTTCTCTAAGTGGTACACAGTTGACAGGTACCTGATTTCGAATTCTAATATCTTTAACTTGTAATTTTAGCTTAAAATAAAGTTTTTCTGTAATATATCATAATCTTACATATATAATTAATCTTAGAAAATATCTTTTATCTGTTGTAAGTATGTATAGTTCATTCTGTTGTTTTATTTTCTCTACCCATCATTTCGAGCCATGTACTCTGTTACGGCTAAATCCCTGATTGCTATGTTTAGTTTATTATCTATGAATAAAATAGGAATATATTACGCTAAAGGTAATAATTAATCTCTTTAGACCGATCGATATTCTTCCTTTTTTTTCCTCCACTCCCGGATGAATAACAAAATCATCCATTGAGCACATCATATCTCAAGTATCCCTTACTATTTTTTATTTTTTACACCAAGGACACCTCATTTCAATTACGAAATTCCAGTTGTCCATCGAGCAAGTCACATCTCAGCTATCCGTTTTTTTTGTTTTTTTTTTCCGTTTTCTTGCTCAAACCGTGATCTTTTTCAAACCAAAACATTCCAATAATCCATTAAACACATTACATCTGATTTATTCATCACACATCTCAATTATCCAATACTGATTAGATAGTACTCCGTCTGTTTTGTACAGAAATCCCTCAAAATGTGTTTAATATTCAGTTACCCTTAATAATAATTTCTAATTTTAGATCCCCAAAAACGAATGCAAGGTGGTTTCAACTACATCGGTCTGATCACTCTTCTGGGAACGACCAGTGCATTTGCCTTTCGACTTTTGAACTGGGTTTAAATGCTCATTATTCTTGATGAATGTTGGACTTGTGGCCGCTGTGATTGTGATGTACCTTTCTTTTTCATGGTAGAATAAAAAATTTTGTTGCGTCTTTCTGTCTTTTATAACAAGAAAATTGCGTTTGTAGTATTTACTCGGATAAGGTTCAGCAATTCGAATAAGGATCTTAGAAATATAAAATTTTCTCACTGACGCTGAAATATTACACCATTAGTTTAAAATTCTAAATAGTGACTTTTTTCATCGTTGTGCATCTTTTATAATCCATCAACTATTCATTGAACATCTCAATCATCCATTGAGCACGTCATATCTCAAGAATCCTTTGTTAAGTATATTTTTTTTTTGCACCAAGGACGCATCATTCCGAATCACAAAATTCCAATTGTCCATTCATTGAGCAAGTCACATCTCAGCTGCTCGTTTCTGTATTTTCTTCTTTTTTTTGCCCCTTTCATGCACAAACCATAATAAGCAATCCACTTATCACATTTTTTTCTCAATTATCCATAACTGATTAGATAGTACTCGGTCCGTTTTATACACAAATCTCTCAAAAATGCGTTTAACTTTCAGTCATCCTTAATATTTTCTAATTTTAGATCCCGAAAAGCGATTGGAAGGTGGTTTACACTACATTGGTCAGATCGCTCTTCTGGGAACGACCAGTGCATTTGCCTTTCGACTTTTGAACTGGGTTTAAATGCATATTATTCTTGATGAATGTTGGACTTATGGCCACTGTGATTCTGATGTACCTTTCTTTTTCATGATAGAATAAAATTTTAGTTGTTGCGCATTTCTATCTTCTACAGCAAGAAAAATGCGTTTGTAGTATTCACTCGGAAAGGTCCAGTGATGCGAATGAGGATCTTAGAAATACCAAATTTTTAACAGCATGCTGAAGTACTTCATAAGTAGTGTAAACTTTTACTGAAGATGTAATGGCTATATAAAGCACAAAGAGAATGAAAAACTGATATGACAGGAAACGCAAGATCATCCAGATATAATAAAAACAACCAAATCTATCTACTGTTACCCAGTACAATAGCGCCAGTTGGAGGGGGGTTGCCCACTCTGCTCATTTTTTTTTACCCCTTCCCCTAGATTTTTAAAAATAACTTTTATGTATTTTCAAAGAAAAAACAGAAAAAGACAAATTCGCCCTCCTCTCTGGATATTGAAAAATACATTTCGTCCCCCCCCCTAAATTCTAATGAATTAGTGTCACTGACCCAATATTTTAATAAATTAAATCTGAGCTTATTCTGAATGTTTCTGGTTCGGCTGGGTAACCTTATTCACCATTAATTTTCATTTCTGTTAAACCAGTATTAAGACGTTAATATTTTCTCTCAACAGCTTCCCCTGCTCTTTAATATTACCGTTCATTGAGTTTTGAGTAAAAAAAGCAGGTAAGTTAATTTTAAATTGCACAATTCAGACCCTGGCCACTATAACAAGCTATATCGTTAAAGGTGGATTGGAGAGCCGCTTCGGACGTTTGTCACATGTAATCTATGTACATGATAGGGCAAATGTTGAAGGGCAAGTAGTTATATTGAAAGAAGAATTTGGTTTTGAGATCCAGTCCACTTTATCCGAGTATTGCCAACTGAAGTATAGCTATTCCTATATGAAAAGACTATTTCAACAGTCCAAAACTGCTTAACTACTCGAATCGGCTTTGTTAGTTCAAACGGCGCTGAGTGATACTTGCGATATTTATAACCACCTTATTTAGTTGCATGCGCTCAGTTGATCATGTTTGCTTTCCTATCAAGGCTATTTTAAGCCTATGGTGTCGAAAGGAGGATAGATAGTTTTTTTTTTTTACAATTTGTGGCATAGGCATGAATAAAATTCCCAGTAGAAAAAGTAGATTTTATTTTATGTCTAAATTGTCTCTCTTGGGAGAATGAGCGGGGGAGGGGGTAGTGCATACTTTCAATGACTTCAAATTTCTATAACGGTTTAGTTAAAAACCCGTAAGAATGTAAACTTGATTCTGATCGGTGAACAGTTTTAGTTGACTAATCGTGTCATGATTTTACATTCCTACGTTAAGTAGCTTGCATAACGGAATACCAAAGTGAAATAGCTATAAATCTAACTCTCCCAGTTTTTATCTAACATAACTTGTTTTTCTTGTCTTCTACTTTTCTTTTTTCTGGTGGGGGGGGATCTTCGTATTTTTCCTTTAGAAGACTTCCCCCCCCCCCTGCACTCAGGTAAAGGCTTAAGCAGCTTTTTTCCGTGTTTGTAACCGTGAAACCGATTTTTTTTTTCAAATCAAAGTAAAGAGCGACATTAAGACTGAAAGCAAATACAAATTATTTTATACATAATGGGAGTTATCTCCATGTTCAGCTTCCTAAACCTTATTCTAAAGTTTGAGTTTAGTTCCTAATACTCAAGAACAATTGAAATATTTTCACAATGCCTTGAGAATAAAAGGGCTCATGTATATGCATTTGCTTTCAACAATGAAATGTTCCATACTTTGAACTGTTTTGAAAGGCAGCAGTTGAATTACCCATTAGCTATATCTGTCACACTCAAACCTGCTTTCAGTAAATCACTACTAAAAATTTAGCAGAAAGAACTTTAGCAGAAAGAAATTTAAGTTGTAAGTTTTAATATTCTTCTTCACTTTTATTTTCGTTTCGATCCCGCGCCATTTTAGAGGCGTTTCAGACTATTTTGTGAAATTCCATGAATTTTTTTTATTCGACGAAGTTTTACAACTAAGACTAATCGAATGATAGCTGTTATTTCTGAATCAATTACAAATAGCATTTTTTCTAGCTGCACAGTTTTTGAAACATTCTTAAGTTTTTGGTTACAATGGGTTGGTACGTTCTTTACTAGGTGGCAGCTGTGGCTACAACCGTGATTTGAAAAAAAGGTGAATAAATAAAGGAAGCAGTCCATTCAATTTTATAAGTCATTTTCTAATGTTAAAACTGTCAGACTTTTATTTTACCATTTCATTTTTTGTATTTTGTGCTATATAACGTTTATGCCAAATTGTGTTAACTTCGAATATTTACATTAGCCAAGTGGATTGCACACTAGACTTACAATCCTATGTCCTTTAAGACGAGAGTTCGAGTCCTGATATCACCAAATCTTTGACTTGAGGGGAGGGGGTCATTGGTGTGACTCTTTAAGCTCAGCCGCCATGAGTCTGGGTAGGTTGAAATAAATTCCCACAAAACACCTGAATTTCAGATACCAGGTAATGTAAAACGCCTGGTCCTGCTGCAAGTACAGGTACAGCACTGCTGCGTATACGCCATGACATTCACCTTCAAATATTGTTTGGTAAGATCAATTGCTGGATCCTAGCTTGTTGCAAGAAAAGGTTATGCTATGAAATGTAATGTTGTATATGCATCTAGTTGCATATAAGTTTGCCTCGAACCATGGTTTCAACGATTAATTCTTAAAGTTCCGCTGCGCGTGATCTGTCCTATTAAATCTGTTTTTTGTTGTCTTTGTTTACAAGTCTACCATTAGCTTCTGGCATCCTACAGGCTGATTTTCTGTATATAATTTGGAATAAATTATTGTACAACTATTCGAAAAAGTCGCATATAATTGAGAAAAAAGAACACACAACTGAATAGTACGAACTGCAGAGTAGTTTTAAAAAAAATTGCAAGTTCAATGACCTCCATATTTTAGGCCAAAACTACAGTTTCAACATATGGCAATCAAGCATAAACTCATTTGGTACTAAAGAGTTCGTCTCATATAAATTTAAACAATAAACGCTGTTGATTGACGAGGAACACAACTCAATTTAAATGAATTATTGAACAGGAAATAGAAACACAAAATGAAGCTTTCATAGATTAAGTAATCAGAACATCATTATGGCAGTTTGCTTCCATCTTGAAAAAGCGACTGATTTACTAAGACGATCGTTTTCCCGATGATAAATATTGGCAAAATCCGAACCTAATCTGAAACCTGCTGATTGACGATGAGCAAATTTCAACTGAAATTAATACTGAATAAGATATAGAAACACAAAACAAAGCTTTCAGAGAACAAGAATCAAGATCTTCATGGCAGTTTACTTCCAACTTGTCTCCGAGCTTGAAAAGTGACTGACATGCTAAGACGGTCATTCTTTCGATGATAAAAATCATTGAAGTCCAATCTGAAACTTAGCTGTTGCAAACTTGGATCTGCCTGCGAAGACAGGGATAGCAAAAAGTCCTGAACTTTGTCCTGAAAAGATGGGAAAGGAATTAGTCAGGGCCGTATCCAGGATTTTTTTTTTTTTTTTTTGGGGGGGGGGGGGTTAGAAAGAAAATTGTTTATATCCATTTTGTTACGTTTTTACGGGTCAGACAAACATTTCGGGGGGGGGGAGGTTCCAAACCCCTACCCTCTGGATACAGCCTTGGTATTATCTATAAAGGCAGAAGTGGGTAGAGTCCCTGGCAGATGGGGAAAAGCGGGCTATTGCAGAGGGATCTCGAGTTCTGGTATGTGTTTAACTTATCGTTATCACAAAGACGAAACGACATATTGGACATTTTTATTTTACAGGTCAAAGTGTTGTTACTTATCCCAGGGAATGTTTCCTTCAGACATTGAAAGCGAATTTCCGCCGATATAGGAAATCATTATTGGGTAGTTGTTTTTAGTGTCAAGTTCAAATTGTCACCCTCATAGGTTTGGAAGAAACCTAGTGAATCTGATTTCTCTATTTTCTCTCTATAAAATAGTTTTCTCTATTTTGCAAATCAATAACTCCACGAAAGAATAATTTCTTTGAAAACTAGGTAGCCATGACCCACGAGTCATACCTGCATTGTTATGCCAGTCTAATTGAGATAAGTTGAATAGAACGATGAAACCGTAATCAATTTCAAATAATGATACTAGCGATAGTTTTCGTTCTTTGCTTTATTCCGTTTTTCTATATTGCTCTATCCTCTTTTACGTTAGTGTTGACGGGATTTGAATAAAATCATCTATTAGCTGGAAAATATGCCCCTTGCTCCAAAAAAACATGAAAATATGGTAATTTTTTACCATATTTTTATATTTTTCAAAATATAAAAAGGTTTTATATTTTGAAATTTTAATGATACAGGGAATAGAAGTTCTACATCTTTCTGAAGATAATTTTAATGGAGTAATTATGGGGAATTTGTCTAGCAAGAACAAGAGAGACGGTCTAAAGTGGAGAAAAGTGCATTTGTTTGCGGGTTTGAAAAGCGCAAGCAACCTTTCCGGCTGAAGGTAATAAAATTAATATTGTCAAGAAACGAACCTTCTATCATATTGCCTGTTTCACAGATTTTGAGTTCATAGGTAACGCCAGAGTATCGGAAACCGATCGGAGAAGAAATTCCAGTTTACCTTTGCGAAAAAAACAGCCAACCGAAATTAGTGGTAAAACATTGAGATAACAGCAAAAATCGAAAGAAAACAGTAGTTTGTTTCGACATATATACTTCTTATTCAAATTTAGGAGCTATTTTGTTAAGGTCGACTGTTCATTTTGATCAGTTCATGCAATCTAAAAATAGACTACAGCCCTGTTCCATCAGAAATTACAGTTTAAATTAAGAGACTTGTAGATAGAGATAATATGCTTGAGCTCACTAGGCTCATTGCAGTAGCACTGACTCTTCCAGTGAATATTAGGACTATAGCTTTACATTTTCTTTTAATACCATGTAAGCTATTAGATTTTAAACCGTCTAGTATTTCCCAGTGAAACATTAGTTGATTTGTAATTTTTTTCCCCTTTCGTTGTAGAATATTTTGAAGATAAAAGCACCACTTTTGCAAAACGGGTACAATAGATATAGTTGTACTAATAATCAATAAAAGTATTCGAAAGATATTAAATCCTGCTTACTATCAGAAGAATTTGAGTTGGATCCAATTGAAACTAGGCTTTTAATATAATTAAGATTTAAATGCATTTTTTAAATTTATTTTTATTTATTTGTTAAGCACATTAAATCCTGCTTACTTTCAGAAGAATTTGAATTAGATCCAATTGAAACTAGACTTTTAATATAATTCAAATTTAATGTTTTTTTTAGTTCTTGTGGGCAACACTGCAATGTAAGTGGCACAATCGATTCTTAATTCCTCTTAAGCTATAAACTTTCTTCTGTTATCAGTTTCTCACACTCTGAATCAATGTTTAATTTTCAGGATTGCAAAGCTTAAGTGCATGTTTTGGTTTTGTCCAACGGTCGCGTACTTGCACTCACCTGATATCTGGAAAAGTTCCTAGTGTTCCCCTTTTATCCTATGGCCACATAAGTGGACTGTATATCCTCCTCTTGTCCTGTGACACGAATTTGAACATACCTGACATATGTCAGTAATTCTTTGCAGTCCTCTATTCCAGTTACCTCTTAACAGTAACTCTGTCTAGTAACTCCAAAGGCTGTCAACATAAAAACGCTAATGCCTTTTGGACTTAATTGTTGGTCCAAGGTCCCTGACTAATTAAATACAACTAAAATAGCAATAAGTAATTAAAATATTCATTAAAATAGGACTAATTACTCCCTATAATTAAAATATTATTGACTGTATTGGTTTAGATCATAAATTGTGGATTGTCGGCAGTTGCTCACCATTTACTTTGTTTGGATGATTTTAGTTCAGGTTGTGTTTGTGTCTCTGTCATCTTTGTGAACTTACACTAAGCGAAAATATATAGGCTATGTAGGTTTTGTTACTTCCATAAGTTTGATATTATTGACTGTTGCAATGTCATCGTCTTTTTAGACTGTCAACAGTCTTTTTAGGCGAAGTTGACCGCTATTTTCGATGACCTCGTTGATAAAAAAGGGATAAAATAAGCATTTTATGATTTAGCGAGTGCAGGAAACTTAGTCTTCATCTTCATCACGGAACTGCTGAAAAATTTTTCGTTTTTTGAACCTTGACAATACAAACTAAGGATTCAAAATATTGAAAGAATAGGATCATAAAATGTATGTATTAGAATTATTTGGAAAATAATCGTAGTAGTATCAATGGAATTAGAAATTGCAAATACTCTAGGGTATTTTCCTTCTATAACTCCCTCTCGCAACTTGAGAACGATTTCCATAACCGCTCTTTTTTTTACTTAAGATAAATTCAGGCAGAAATTCAAAGATTACATTCAAAGGTATTAAAAAAAAAAGATGAATATAATACCTCGTATGATTTAGCAAGAACACGAAACTTGGCCTTCATTTTCATCACAAAATTGCTGGAAAATTCTTCCCTTCTAGACCTTTCTCTTGCAACTTGTGAGCCAGATGATTCGACAATGTGAGCAACCATTCTCTCCTCGAATTCCTTACGCTTGCGGCATTCATCCTCAAAGCCTCTAAACATCTTTTCCTGGAGTTCACCGAATAAAATTATAATACTGTATAGGGATTGAAGGGTATGTCTCAGGTGCTGAAAGGTAAATATTTAACATATAATTTAATAAATTCCATAAAACAATATAATAAATTCTATTTACTAAATATAATTTAATAACCTATTATTTTGATTAATAATATAATTCAATACATTTAATAGCACAATTTAATGAATAAATTTTAGAAATTTGATAAATAATTCAATAAACATAATTTAATAATTCAGTAAGTTCTAATCCAATTATTTTACGGCATTAAATCATTTCATAAGCAAATTACCACAGACATGAAAATAACAGTTCGATACGGTAGAATTATGCCACATAAGCTTTACACTGCAGGAGGATTATTACGTAATTAGAGTGGAAATAATTATAATAGTTTCAATAAGCTAATGTATAAGCCAAGTTTTGAAGAAACTACCTCTAATTTGAGGAATGTTTCAATTTTGTTATTTTTCAACTCTAACTTTTCTTCCGTAAATTCAAGTAGTAAAAACTATACAAATATAAAAGAGTTCTTATTATAAAATAAAAAATATAAAATATGTAAAAAAATAAGTAAATTCAAGTAGTAAAAAATAAGTAAAAAAATAAGAAGTAAAATTCAACTAACCTTCCAACAAAATAATAATTTCATTAATGGTAATTTATTTATAACCCATTTTTAAACCAAACAAGCGGAATAGATTACATTAACAAGAAAGAAAAGGCAAATACAGAGAGACATAGACAACTTAAACCTTTATCTCCGATAAAAACATACGGACAGAAAAATGGTTGGGGCCTAGAGACCCAAAGGTATGTCTTGTTAAATTACCACTAAGCAAATCAAACGACTGAATAATGTCGGTAGCACCATACTTCTCAATAACACGTATATTACGATATGAAGTGGGAAGGTACAGCAAAAATTTGCAACCTCCAAAATAAACAATACAGTTCAGGCCCAAATCTTTCTTATTCAAAAATACCACTTAAAAACAAGACAGAATGGTTAATATATGTGGAATACATTTTAGCTAAAATTCGGTACGAATATTTTCCACGGTTAGATACATTTCTGCATATCCAATCTTTAATTTTTCTTTAAAATACCTCAGCTTGGAGTGGCAAAAAAGGGAGTATAGAACATATACTAATCCCTAACCATACTAAACTCGCAACACTACGAATTAATGCAGAACCACAGGATAAATTATGAGCTGATGATTTGGGATTGAAAACTAAATATTCACATTTATCAACATTCGAACCCAGACCAACATTCGGAAACATCATAGAAATACGGTGCACAGATAATTCCAAAGTTGGCTTGGTCCGGCTTGAAACTAGATGTGTACATAAATAACATAGAAAATGGAATTAATCTAATTCAAAGTTTGAATTTTCATCATTTTCCCAAATTTTAATAAACAAAGTGAGCCAGGAAAAACCAGAATGCACCATAATACTTTCGCCCCCAAGATTGGCCCATATGTCGAAAGGAGTCGAATGCCATGTTTATATCCAAAAATAGAGCAGATGGGACTAAACCAGCATCTAAAGTTGAATTACTGAAACTAAGAAGCGAAGCCCATACTGGAATTCATTAAAGGAAAATTTTGCGTCAATTAAGGTTTTGAGTCCTTTTCAAAAATTTTGCTAAATATTAGCAGGAGAGAGATTTGTCTATAATTTCAAACACATAAAAACGTATCTCTCGGTAGTTTCAGAAACTATTTTATTGACAACCAAATCACTTTACGCCACCTTTCGAACTGGAGTTTCGTTTTAGATTAGCGCTCATTTGAGGATTGTTTATGCTGAAATCAGGTTTTACTTACTTTACTTTTGACGGGAACCAGAGGCTGCTCCGCCTCGTCCAGTATCCATAATTTGATCAACGGAAGTTTTTCATGAGGCACAGTCATGTGCAAACAGCTTCAACATCGTACAACCAGTCACTGTCTCAGAACTGATCGAAGAGGTGGAAGCCTCCAAGCGGCTCCAGTGATTTAGTGAGCTGAGCAAAACTGGAAGAGTCTAGTGAAATAAGCCTTTCAATTTATTTGCCGTTTCCTTCTCCAAGTCCATGAGGGATACGAAGTAGACGAATTATGCAACTTGCCCAATACTATTGCCGTCAAGGGACAAAGAAAAAGGACCCTGAGGTCATTATTTGGGCTCTTAGCGTGTCATCCTCAGCGAGGGCGATATCATCAGCATATTCCAAGTCAGTGACAAGAACACCTTTCCCACCCGTCACTACTTCGTCTGTGCTCACAACTCTCCATAATCTAGTCAGTTATGTAACTGAAAAGGATGGGGGATAAGACATTGGTTTGCTTCACTAAAGAATCTACAGCAAAATTTTCAGGCTCTCCACCATAAGCCCGTATCCCCATCTACGTGCCTTGATAGTACGATTTCAAAAGATCTAGAAATGAAAAGGCATTCCATGCTCTTCTAGGATGTGCCGGAAAGCTTCTCACTCGACTAAAACGAAGGCTCAAATGAAATCGATCAAGAAAAGGATCAGTGGCAAACTGTATCTGCGGTACTGCGGAAACAGCAGCAAAAGGATAAAACTGGGGTCAGTACAAGACCAAAACTGACCAAAAATTTGGTCAGTTCAATAGTCAGCTTGTTCTTTCCTCATTATCTCTTCTCGGGCTTGTTTAAATCTATTCAAGAGAAGAATGGCAACCAGCTTTACCACGATATTATTGAAAGCGATTCCACGGTAATTCTTCTATCATTTTTCTGAAGAGAGAAAGAGGGACTGAAAGTTTCCAATTCTTCGGGAAATTCTTTTTGGTCCAAATTTGGTCAAACAGCGGTTTGAGTTGAGCTTCGAAAGTCTCAGCACCAGCTTTATACCAGTTCCGGAGGAGGACCGTCTTCACCAGGAGACTCGTGGTTTTTCAATGACCGAATGCCTTTCTTTTTAATTTACAGCAAGTTCAGGAAAAACTACACAAGGCACTCGAGGGAGCCCTGGAGAACTTCTCCAGGGCTCCCTCTGGGAAAAACTTCTTTCGCTGACTCCTGCATGGCTTCAACAATCTTCTTGCCCTCTCTCTCAACATAACCATTGAAAAAATTCTCGACGTTTTCTTCATCATTCATCTTGGAAGTGGCTCTGAAACTATTTGACAAAGACAGGCGGAACGCAGCCTTAGTTCCTGGGCTTTTAAAACCAGTGGCATTTAATCTGGGGGTAGATGGCTTCTACATTTGGTGAACAACCAAAGCTGAATTCTAGTAATTATCAGGATGTGATCTTAGCCCGACTTGGAGCCTGTGTTGGCACCAATATATGTCTGGGAATCCAGCACAGAACTTTTGAATGTAAAAATGACAAGTGCATAATCTATCTGGGTCTTCGTAACTCCGTCATTGGAATACCTCATAATCAAATGGCTTTTTTGTACTAGTACATTGTACTGTATATGACCAAATTTTCATCTAGAGAAAGAACAATAAGGCTTTTACCTTAGGCAAAGTGTGTTCCTAGGTCCAAAGGGCCAACTTCGGTCTCACTCTGGCTTAAGATCTCTCGTTTGGCCTCAGACAGATCACCAAAAAGCACAACCCCCAACTCCATTTTATTCAATGCTTCACCCGTCACCTCCTCCCATGAAATCATAATGTTTTTTAAATCTTTTCTTATATTCTTCTTCCAATCCGTTTGGGGATGAGCTGCTTTTCATTTGGCCAAAGAAAGATGGCAAAAATAAATAAAAAATAAATCATAGTCCTTTATCCATAGCGTTCCATAGTCCTTTATCCGTAAAAAATGGCCTAGCCATCTTAAACTTTCTTTATCATAGCCAAGGGAAGTGGTTAGAAAAAAAAATTTCGATCAATTTAATTTTTTATATACACTCAATCATATTGATACCCAAAATATCCTTATACAATTCCCCTTAAAACCATCTATAAAACCTTCCTCAGCCTTTCGAGATGCACGCGTTTCAGACCCATACTTGACCATTGTGAATACCGTGGCTTCCAATATTCTAATCTTAAATTATAGACTTATCTTCCTATCCTTCCAAACTTTTTTCAACAACGAAACAACATCTTGTGGCTATTCTACTTCTTACACCTTCACTGGATCGACCATCTTTATTAATAATCCTGCTCAACTAAATGAAGCTATTCACTTGATTGATTTTCTCGTTATCTAATATCACCTCTTCGCCTTAACTTATTTTTAGTCTTCTGAACAATAATTTAGAAACTTATTCTTGAACCCTGAACTCTCAAAATCTCCAAAAGTTTATTCGTTTCGCTAACATAATTTATCTAGGAGAATCGCACCATATGCTTAATCTAAGTCTAGAAGGGTTTTACCTTCAAATTTGATATGATGTTTTCATATTACCTGGTGCTGTGTTCGTAAGGACATAGTCCACCAAAACAGTCCATATAAACAGGCTAGGATGCAACCCTGATTAACTCCCGATTACACACCGAACCAGCTTCTAACCTCTCTTCCTACCTTTACCGTAGCAGCATCATTCTCTTACATTGTACTAGTCACTTCAATGTGCTTAACTAGTATACCATACAAGGATAGGACGCTCATTGAATCTTTTTAAAATTTTATAAATGTAAAGTTCCAAATACTAAAACTTAATGAAACTTTAAAAATTAAAGTTAAAAGTTTAAAAACTGAAGTGTAATAAAACTAAAGGGGTAATTTTCCAACCACTTCTCAATTGTTTATCAAAGAGTAAAAGAGTGGTCAACGCATCCTCTCTCCTTTCTAATGCAACACTGTTCTTCTCTTACAACTTTTTCTACAGCATCTCTTAGTTTAATAAGCATACTCATGCCAAGTGAATTGATTCCACTAGAAATCAAGCTAATGTCTCCGCATTTATCACACTCACTCTTATCACCTTTCTTATAAAGGGGTTTAATTGAGTTTTTCCTAAATTAACTTGGTACTTCTTTTTTTTCCAAAAACTACATTCATAAGCTTCAGTAACTTTTCACTAACTTCGTAGCTATCATATTTCAAAAGCTCATTTATCACGCTATCTACACATAAGAACTTATTATTTTTCAACCTTTTAGTATTGTCTGTAGCACCTCCTCACAAAATAAATCTTCCTTCATTTCCAAACTGTCTAAATTTGTTCATTATTTCTTATAGGATTTCCTACAATTTTATCTTGGCTTAAAAATTCTAAAAAATGCTCCGTCTATATCCCTTTAACACTTCCCTTACCAATAATTGAGACACCGCTCTTATCTTTAACAGGGACAAGTCCAGACTGAGTACTTCCCCTCAACTTCTCAACATGTCAATAGAATATTTTACTATTATGTCATATAGTTGCATTTTCTAGATCCTTGAAAATTTTATCCACAGCCACCCTTTCACATCTTCTTACTTTAAACTTTAATGCCTTCTCTACCTCTTTTACTTCCTTCTTGTTTTGTAAGATGTATCACTAAAAACTTCTTGTACAGATCCCTTCTCTCTTATGCAAGCTTGAAGTGCTTAATTCCTCAAAATTCTCCTAGCGACGTTTTTACAATCGTTAGGAGGAGGAGCCATTCGGATTTGAATCAGTGTATGTTATTTTTTGTTCCTACATCAAACCTTCACCTTTTTTCTTACTATAGGAAAATCCAGGTTAACATGAAATCTCATAGTTTTTTTTTTAAATAATTGCTTGTGAGAAATACAAGGTCAACCATTGAGCATGCATTTTCGAGTCTACGCACATAAGATATGTCCTTACAAATTTAGATCTTGATTCTGGTGCATTTTTTGTTTTCCATTATAAGCCATAATATATCGACAATACTACAAGAAAAGTAGAATTTCAACTTAGGTATGAATTTAGGCATGAAATCCCGTTCCTATATGAGGAACGAGACTTCTTGCCAAAGGGCTATCCAGGTTAATGAAAGTATTTATAGCCCATGTTTCTAAAGATTCTTGTAACCCCTTAGAGGAAGGAGAAATTTCTCTTTTCCAAATAGGTTAGAAATTAAGCAAAAAAGCTCTTTCCTTTTTAAGAAGCTTTCTTTTCCCTATTATATTTTCTATCCATAGGACTATGATCCATAGGAGCTAAAAAGAGCTCTAATAGACGTTGTTTTTTTGAAAAATCCTGGTAAGCTGCAAATACAACATGTTTAAATCCTTGGAGGAAGGAGTGATTTCCTCTTTCCCGTCAGGCATGAAATAAGGTATGAAACCTCTCTCCTACATAAGACCTTTAGCCCTTTCCTTTATGCTTACCATAGGACTATCCAGGTTAACTAGAGTTCTCATGGCCGTCGTTTCTAAAAATTCTTTATGAGCTACAATAACATCATCCATTGAGCGTGCACTTTTAAGCTTTCGTGAAAGGGTCTCCCAGGTACAGGCCAACACCTCAAAAGTAATATAATAAGCCATTTGCCGAACAAAATGGATCATTTGAAATAAAAGCAAGTGCGCACTGTGTGCCAGTCCCCGGGCCTCTAGAAAAGAAAAAAAAAACAACACTGATAATTTTATAATAAAATGCATCAAAGTTAATAATCAATAACATAACTTAATTCTGAGTTGACGAGAAGGAGGTGGATAGAATGTTTGTGAGGCCCTGAAAGTAAGCTTTGCATGTATTTCATTCTCTGGAAACCAGCTCTAAACATCATTATTTTGATATCCTTAGTTTTGTCATCTATGATACATTCAGTCCTGTGTTGGACAAGTGAATTGATTTTTGCCGGGAGATACGTGAGCTAGGGTTCAATTCCGGCCGCTGGGGGACCAATACTAGGTGAAATGTGAAAAGTGAAATATGATGTATTTAAAAAAAATTAATTGGTGTTATGTTTTTTGTTTTTCTTTTTTATTTATGTAAATGTGGTGAAAAGTGTTAATGTGTTTTAAGAAAATTGAAAGTATTTTAAAGTTTAAAAATGTACATGTATTGTAAAAATATGTTTTAATGTTATATGTTATGGGCCTGATGAATGGGAGCAGCCCCTTGCCGCCATGGGTAGCTAGAATGTGAATTCTGATATTGTTATCTTAGTTTAAAGATCTCTCCCTTCCCATAGAATCGTGTAGTCTTTGAAGATTTAGAGGCTGAAAACCTCCTTTAAAATCATGAGGGATACCTCACTTCAGGTGTGCAAAAAAGTTCCAAAGCTGCCAGTAGCGGAATTCCAAAAGGTGCCGACACTTTAGCAGCACAATGTCTGTTTTGACAGCTTTGCTTTGAAAAAAAAGTATTCATATAAGTAAAATAAGCAGAAAAGTAACAAATGTAACTTAGTATAGCTTTCAGTTAGAAATATCAATAGTTTTCTTAATCACAATTAATAACGTAATCTAATTAAATGGCAAGCCATATACTAGCCATAAATATCATACCCCATAATCTTATATATACCATTTTATCAAAAGCACTGTATCATAATTACTCTAATACTGTTAGTGGAGTATAGTATTCAAAGTCTGAAGTATTCTGTATACAACTTAATGCTCTTACTTTATGGATGGAGTTGTACACTCCAATGCTATTGGTATTATAAAATTGATGCATACCCAACTGCTTGATTAATACTCATTGATCACCATAATACAACTATAAAAAGTACCATTTGATTTTCTGGAAGAACAATTTTGATTGGCAGCCTGGCAGTCACATGCATTATGAAGCTGTGATATTAGTTTGCGCAAACTTAATCTTAAAAAAAAAAAAAATCGCAGCTTAAGGACGAAACTGAAGAATAAACTTCTCTTTCACCTTTGATTCGTTCTGATTCCCGCAGTCACCGGTCTTATAATAGTAGAGTTCTATGTTTTTTCACTTTCATTTTTGACGCATACTGATATTTACTTTAGCGTGACTGCTGACCAATTGCATACCCAACATCATACTTGATACCCAGTGGTCACTATAACTGCAAAAAGCACAACTAGATGTTCTAGGAGAATAATCTTGATTGGCAGCCAGGGAGTCATATATATCCTGAAGTTGTGATATTAGTTTTACCCTAATCTAATCCCCAAAAGAAACACAAGTACTGCTATATTGTAGTATGGCTGTTTTAGGCTACTAATCTTCCACGTTCCAGCTTTCCCATTACCTGCTTTAACTATAAGATTCTTTCAAATGACGAATAAACAGTTTTGAGAGAATTTGGCTGTTCAAGATTTGGACAAATATTCACTTTCAGTTGAAGAGAAAAGGAGCAAGTAAAAACTTGTCCACAAGGACAAAGGATAACAAAAACTTAAAAAGTAAATTTTCACATAGCGAAATTAAAGTTCAACGAGCTATTAGTTTGAACAAGTTTAAAAAGCAGCAGCGCAAGAAGAAATATATCTCTTCTTGCAGAAGAGAAGAGATACATATATCTTGTGAGAAGAGATATTTCAGAAGAGATGAATCATCTAGTAGAAAAAAAAAGAATATTAAAAACGGAAACAGCTCTTGTTTGTGTTGTAGTTGCTCTTTTTGTTTTAGTTTTTATTCCTGTTGGGTCGACTTACTTACAGTTCATTACCATGAACTTTTTTTTTATCAATCTTCAAACACAGATATAAAGTAGCAGAGTAAGAAATAATGACCGACTGTTTATAAAACAAAAATAAGTCTGAAAACAAAATAAAACTCAACAAGAAAACAATCTGGAAATAATAACCGAACTTTTACTTTCGACTACAGTATTCAATTCTTTATAAATGTTTTGAGGTTGCTTCCATTTTAATCAAATATTCCCCGAATTTGAATATAATTATTCGGATTCCTCGAATTGGCATTGTGTCTCACTAATAGGACCAGAGGGGAGGGACTGCAATTTTTACAGTAAGAAGATTATATTTAGGAATAGTTCTGAATGACAAATCATATTCTACCACATTTTTTTTTTAATTCTATTGTTTTTATCTCAGAATTAGCCTTTATACACGGTTAATAGTTGCTCAAGCATTAGAAGTCGTGGAGGTAGGCCTATATTAAAATACAAAATCCAAGGCCCTAATTTGTGCAGAATATCTAATCTGTAAAGTTTCATTCGCTTAATTAACAAATTTCCTAGACCATAAAAAGATCATACACTGCAGCTAAACACTAAATCAGGCATGGACGCCTGCCAAAAATATTGCAGGGGGAAGGGTACCAGAATAGAACTGGCGATGAAAGGAGGAGGAAGGGAATACATTTGAAGATAAAAGTAAAAAAAAAACAAAATTCTCAAGGAAAAAAGAAAAGTACTGATTTTTACATACCAAATGAAGCAAAATTCAACATATCTTTGAATGGTAAAGATTCCTGGCAAAAAGATGAATTCCTTTATTCTGTACTTATGTATTATTAAATATAAAAAACAGGTTTTTTTCCTGAAAGTAAGGAGCGACATTAAAACCTTAAACGAACAGAATTTATTTCGTATACTGAACGGGCTGTTCCTCCTCAACATTTAAGCAAAATTTTTTATTGTTTTAAAAAGTAGAGCTGTGAGAAAGAGTCAAATTTTCGTGCAAAGAGCGGGGCGTTGAGGAGGGGACAGCCCCTTTCATATACGGAATACTTTCTGTTCGTTTTAAGTTTTAATGTCACTCCTTACTTTCAGTTAGAAAAACTTGTTTTTTTTTTAAATTAATGCAGGCTTTGAATTTGGCTCACCGTACATGATGAAATAAACGAAATTTGCATATTAATTTTACTGTTCATTAACTACTAATAACCTTATAATAACTTAAGTTTTATTTTTGTTCCAGTTATTTAAGGATGACTCCTGAATCAGAAAGACTATCTAATTAGAACAATAACCTCTTTTAAAAGTTAAAAAAGAAACTTTAGCGTAAGAGCGAGCTCTTAAGGAGAGTCAACCCCCCTCATATACGTAATATTTTCTGTTCTTTTTAAGCTGTAATGTTGCTTCTTACTTTCAGTTGAAAAAACTTGTTTTTTATTTATTGATGGTCATTTTTTAAATAATATTGGGAAATCCAGCTGCCCCTATGTGGAAAATTTCCTTCAACTGTGAGAACATTTTTCATGGAACGATCCTCCCAGGTAACTAAAATTAGCGATATTTGTGAAATTAATTTTAAAGAAAAAAAAGGTATAGTAACAGAGTCAGAATATTTTTACTAAAATGAAAGTCACAAGTTCAGCAATTCTCAAATGACTGAAATGAATTAATGAAAAGATCTTTAACCCCCTCATATACGTAACAATTTATGTTCGTTTCAAGTTTTAATTTTTTTCCTTACTTTCAGTTGAAAAAAACTTACTTTTTTTTATTTAATAACAACCACAAGCCTAAGACATGCAATATCTTTGATTTCTCAAGAAGCGAAGTTGGGTTAATACTAATGAAAAATACAAAAACATGATGAAAATATAATGCTTTATAAACATATTCTGGCTATGTATTTGCACATTGGGGGGAGACTTGAACTAAAATAACCTAACCCCATCCCCTAATATAAAATTATATAGCCCAAATCACAGAACTCCACTGTATTCTGTCATCCGTCACTTGTTTTCCACTAAGCGTAATCATTTCTTTAATATAGACAGATAAAACCTATTTGTTCCCGAGTTTTATACAGTGCAATGTGTAAACTTGAGTGTTGTTAGTACAACCCATAAGTACCCTTTAATCTGTTATGAATACAATTATTATGTATTTAAGATTAATATATTATGCCCAAAACCTAGAGAGAAAACAAGAATCAAACTAAATTGCAGAAAATAAGAGAAAAGGCATCATCTAAAAGGCCATAAAAAAAGGTCTCGAGTGGTATGTTCACCTAATTTATAACTCGATAAATAAAATATCTCTAAATTTATCATAAAATTCCCTCCCCTCCCCCTCTCTGCATAGGTGCCATTACCTATGCAAAATAATTCTTCAATCTAACTCTCTTATATTTTCAGACCTTTGAAAATTAAACAGAACATCAAAATAAAACAAAATTGAAACTTACAGTCCAGCTGCCTAAAATAACCCTCTTTGGATCGATGCTCAGACTTACACTGAACGTTATCGTGCTCAAATGAAATTCTTTATAGTCTTATAACACTATGCTTTTACTAGTATTGGAAGAAAGGTCAGTAATTCAATGATTTAAATCCGGTTTTGATGTGTAGTAAATAATTGAGACAAAGATTTTGGAAAGTACTAAAAAAATTATGTCAAGTTAAGTGAAAATGATAGTTACTAGGGCTTAATTGTCACTAGTGATAAATCACAAGGGGTGGCAACCTTTGAAAAAAAGGAGATTTTAGCAGAACCATTCTTTTAAAAAAAAGATTTTTGGGCAAATCCCTAAATATTCGAGTATAGTGGAAGCACGGGTATTTTCAGACAAAATTTGCCAACAAATTTTGCTATGCCAAGTAGCATTGCTGCTATACTACCCCAATTTTTGCACGGCAGGGCACAACTTGTGTTTTGACAGCGTATCCTTGAGCAAAAATTATTTTATATGTAAAAGTAGTATTTCAGACAAAATCTGCCAACAAATTTGAAAGCTGCCAAGTAGCATTACTACTTTGCTACCCCACTTTTTGCACAACGGCCCCACTTATGATGATATTTTTACTTACTAGCATGGACCCCGAGTGCTAGCAGAGTTTAGGGCCTCTGTTATGTTATCTTTGTACTCTTGTAAACATTTTTCCAAATGTTGATGCGTTCTACTGATATACCAACTGATACAATAAAATAATATTTGATGTAAACCCTTTGACAAGTAATTGGGGTTTTATCCTTACCAGAGTTAAGAAAATTAATAACTTTTAAGTTACTTGCATAAACAACAGACTTTTCATCCTAATTTTGTGGTAATTTTGGCATGTTGTAAATATATACGAGGGCTTATTAGAAACATCAGCTGATAAAAGGTCTTTGATTTGAAGCAAATGCTTATTTAACCTTTTGACTATAAGAGGCCTTTAATTTCAAGGCAAAGTCAATTCAACCTAACTGACCAAATGTATTATTAATAAAAGAGCCATTTCCAGAAAATATATATAATATAATATAAAATATAATAACATAAAAATATAAATACATAAGAAAATATAAAACATATAATCTGATAAAAAATTAATTCCTGCTGGAAGTAAGGCTTTGAGCAGATATTTAGGACACGACCAACAGAAGAAATCAAAAACAGCTTTTTTAACCTTTGGGGATGAAAGGATTAAAAATGAAATTATCTATTATTTTTGTGAGATTTACGCAAATTATAAAATCAAGTTTATTACTAGTGAGAATAACAATAAAAAAAAACTTTTTTTTATTAACTTTTGCTATAATATATATATATATATATATATATATATATATATATATATATATATATATATATATATATATACATATATATATATATATATATATATATATAAATAAACAATTCAATTTGAATTATGTTCATTAAAATATTTCTATATTTATTTATCAAATTTAATTTTTATTCTTATTACAAGATTTTATTACAAGATTTTGTTTATCATTTAAGACTTAAAGTATTCTATTTGCATTTACAGTTTCTAGAGTAAAGTGCAAGTTTCTATGATATTTGCCAAAATGTTCTAAGAAACACCCGAGTTCATCATTTATTCTGGTTCACCTTTGATCAGCCATATTGTCGAAAACTCTAGTTATTCAGTACTTTTTGAAGACATCTCTCGTAATGATCTAGATACTAAACAAATTGTTCGAGAAGCAGTGAATTACTACGGAAGTATTTTGTACTCTCTAATGAAACTTGGAACTCCCTTGCTATGAAGGTTTATGGCAGTAAAACTTATTTGATAGAGCTTTTTTCCCTTACAAAAAATACAAAAAATTCAATTTGTTATGTTATCAATATACGAAGTTATTGATACTATTTGATACTCTAATATCATTTTGATACTCTCTAATGATATTTCCTCTTTGATAATCTCTCTACTATTTGACATGCTCTCTATTTGATATACTCTCTATACACTATTTGATACTCTAATGAAACCTGGAACTCCCTTGCTATGAAGGTTTATGGCAGTAAAACTTATTTGATAGAGCTTTTTTCCCTTACAAAAAATTCAATTTGTTATGTTATCAATATACGAGGATATTGATACTATTTACTCTAAATAAATGATATTTCGAAAACTCTAGTTATTCAGTACTTTTTGAAGACATCTCTCGTAATGATCTAGATACTAAACAAATTGTTCGAGAAGCAGTTGAATTACTACGGAAGTATTTTGATACTCTCTAATGAAACTTGGAACTCCCTTGCTATGAAGGTTTATGGCAGTAAACAAAAAAATACAAAAAATACAATTTGTTATGTTATCAATATACGAGGATATTGATACTATTTGATACTCTAATATCATTTTGATACTCTCTAATGATATTTCCTCTTTGATAATCTCTCTACTATTTGACATGCTCTGTATTTGATATACTCTCTATACACTATTTGATACTCTCTATTGAAATTTGGAACTCTAATGAATTTTCACTTACCTGGTAGTTTATTCAGTAGCCTTCCAGATACAGTCTGACTCCGCCAAAGCTTCACTAGCAAATTTTCTACGTATTTTGTCTTCCAAAGAAATCGGAAAATGTTTGTATATTCCGCTTTCATTTCCACTGACGTAATCTGCAAAAGAGAACAGATTAATTGTTGAATTTGAAGCCAATCGGAAAAAGCTCTATCAAATAAGTTTTACTACCATAAATCTTCATAACAACGGAATATACCAAAAAGGGGATACCAAAAAGGGGTAAATTCAATGGCCAAAGTGTCCAAGCAACTCGGCTCAGTAACACCAATTGACAGACATAGAGGGTGGAAGGGAACTTTCTTCTAATGAAAATAAAAAGTTATTTTTTAAGATCTTGAGGTTAGAGGCAGGGGGAGGGTGAGTGCCTTTTCGTTTTTGTTTTAATGAAGATAAAAAAAAGTGTCTTTCACAACCTAGGAGAAACGGCCCTCCCTAACAGGTTTATACAGCACAGCAAAATAACGAAAATTCCATACAAGAAAGCAAAAACTGTCCTTTTTTTCTAGGGTTAACTGGCAGAAAAAAAAAGTTAATTGACATATTTTCAAGTTACTAAAACCAAGTAAAACACGATAAAGGTAATGGACCTCTACCTAATACTTAATCGTTTAAAAAGATTTTGCCGTATTTAACCAATGGTAGAATATTACTTATGGTAAAATTTGAGCACAGTCATTTCTGCTACGGTAACCAAAGAAGTACAGTGCTGAGCTACAGAGGTTCCACAGGAGTGCAAAAACAGTGAAACAACCAATATTTTGGGTTGTTCGATTGTTATTAATAATCAGTTGCTTAAAAAATGAATATATTTGTCAGACCTTCAAGATAGTAGTAGTAGTAGTAGTAGTAGTAGACAGGTTTAATAGCAAAAACTTGACAGCTGTCGCTGATTTGTGTTTCTTTAGAACATATACAAAATCAAGCTACACTTGTAAATATAAATGAAACTATAAATATTAACTCTTATTATACATTTTGACTAAAACCGGGACGAAAGAATTACCATATCGGTTTGTTCTTGCTTTAACGGGAACTAACTTATCTTGCTTTCTCGTTCTTGATGGTAGAGGTTGATCAGGTAGAATGTCACAGTGCTGAGATTTAGAAAGCAAGTACTTTCCAAAACTCATTATCAGAGTTTCGTACCGGTTTTGGAGTGACGGCAGTCCTAGCACTTCCAGAGCCTTTTCGTAGGGGATGTCACGGCGGCCCAAGATGATCTATACCGCTCGCTTCTGAACCGATTCAACCTCCTGACAAAGTTCTCACTGTTCTCAGTGCTGAGGGCACCCAAACAGGACACGCATATTCCAGAATGGGGCGGACATACGATATGTATGCATACTTAATACTCTCTGTGTTTGCACTGAACCTACGCATACCGTTTAAAGTCTGTAGACTAGCGTTTGCACTTTTAACCACGTTTTCAATATGTGTGGCAAAGCTGAAGTCATTGGAAAAAGTAACTCCAAGGATCTTGATGCTGTTTGCTAGAAGGAATGGAACATTTGGCTCCATAACATCACTTTTTAGCGGGTTAAAGCGCACTATCTTCGACTTGTTCACATAAATCTCAAGATTTAGCTCCACGCAAGACACAGACTTAAAGCCATACTTGATAAGATTTTAGTTGAAAGATCACTATGAAAGTTACAAATAAAAAAGAAAGAGAGTAGAACTGCAACTTTGAATCATAGGACTACAATACTAAAATATAGTAAGAAAAAAAAGCTATACGCAAGCGTGATGTCACAGGACTAAATCAAAGAAGGTCCGTACTTAAATTCATAATATAAAAAAAAAACTGCGACAAACTAGAAAAAAAAGACAGAAAAAGAGATAGGTTGGCGGGAGGGAGAGAGAAGGGAAGAGAGATAGGGAAAGAGAGAGAGAGGAAGAGAGAATCTTCGCCGGCGTTCCTTTTTACCTTGTGCATGCTGGTGCTGTCCTCTTTAATATAGGGGTTATAGAATCTAATACCTAAGAAAATACGGTGAGACAGTCAGTATTTATTGAGGAAAATTAAAATACAAAGAAAAAAAACTCCATTCATCCATCCTGCCTGTGAGTAGATATCCTTCACAAGAAAAAAAATTTAATGTTGCACAATACAATGTGGCTTACCGTTAGAAGTGGGCCATCAATCCTATACTCCAATGAAAACCCATCCCACCCTGTTTGTCCAGTATTGTCAAGCGTGACATCCAGCCTCTTTAGAACTTCTGAATCATCAAACTGAGCATTGGTTTGTCGAATGGCAGTTTCAAGCAGTGTTGCAAGAACATGAGACGAAACTGATAAAATTGGTTTATTTAACTCGGGCCTAGAAATTTAATACAAGGTTCAATCAGATTATATTTTAAACATCAATTCTAAATATGTATTAAACTGAACCAAATACCGTGCTACACATAAAATTCATTCATATACGTTTGAGAAACATGAGGTTATTTAGATTGACCATAAGGAGAATTTACATAATTCGCAATATGGGTATTGTACCCCAAAGGTCACAAAGCTATGCAAATAAAAATACTATATTGACAGCATCAACTGTATTCTGTCCACAATGAAAAAACACCCGTGGGTTGACAAAAATGGTGTTTTTAGCAAGATATCCAGATTCTCATTCAACCCTCAAAAAGGCTCTCGTCAAAACGACGAATATTGATCTAGGCTTATGAGTTCTTGTTAAGTAGTAACTAAGAGTTATGCGATAACTAGATACAGTTATAATAATACTAAACGACTATGCCTAATAACATATGTAAACATGTATGCTTGTCCCGTTTGGCATCCCTGTCTCACCCAAAGTCAGACAAAAAAATTATTCTTGGCTCTTCCTTTACTACTCATGAAGGTGGTCTATGTCAGCTTTAACTGTTTTCCTTGGATAGAAGATGTCATAAACTTACCATGGACGTTGATAGAAATACCAACAGTTGGACTTCTACAGTTAAATTTTCCTCCCTAACAAGAAAACTGAGAAACTCAAAAGGCAGGAGGAGATTGCCCCGCCTCCAGATTTTGTGCCCCTTAGGTTTTGAAAAAAATCTTTTAGGGGGATTTTGGTATTAAAAATACAATACTAAACTAACTGAAACTAATGCCATGAGATTTTTATTTCAAAAGATTTTCACGGGGACTCAAAAATCAGTTTTGGTTCCTTTTTGGAGCTTTTTTTTTCGTCGTTTTAACCATTGACTTTATTGTTTGACCTAACTGAAATCCAAATAGCACTTGCTATTTTGGATTTTCCTGTTGCTACTTTGTTTTAGCTTCTCACATAACTTAATTCCTTTTTTTCTTAACATGAACTTGCTCATAATAGTTTAAAGTATTGTAGTGAATAAGAATATTCTATCCTATACCTTAAAAGTAAAATACATATTAAACAGGAGAACAATAAAGAAGGTGGGAAATTCTGAATTTGGTTCGACCCCATTATCTAGGTCTATAAAGGAGGAAAGGTTCAGATGGTTGCATCGCATTTTTCAAAAGTAGACGGCCAATACCTCTGGTTTCCGGCCAGTACAGTTGGAGCTAGACAAAAAGTAAAATCAACACAAATGGAGTTACTAGAAGAAAAAGTTTAAGCGAAGTAGACATCTCAAGGTAAGGAAAAAAGTGTGAAACTGTGGATAGAGAGGTAACGAAGGTGCTTGTTTAGTTGTGTTGGCTTCAAGTGAGGTGGTATGGGATTAGTTCGGGTGCAGTAGCTGAAAAGGCAGTATGTTCCAAATAAAATTTTCAATGAAAGCGGGCAAACAGAAAAATCTATTTTAAGTTTTGGCTATTAATGAAAACCTATATTTGCAGAAACTAAAGTAAGGATTTCTCAGGCATCCAAGGAACGGCAAGAACTATGTTGCAATCCGAAGATCTATTTCTCAAATTTTTCTAAGTGAGAAAAGAGAGAAAATACTTCCCTGTATCTTATAGAAGAGATAGGAAGTAGAGAAGAGAAAGAGAAGAGAGAAGAAGTGTGTGTAGAAGAAGGCAGTATGTTCCAACTAAAATTTTCAAAGGAAAGTAGGCAAACAGAAAAATCTGTTTTAAGTTTTGTTTTAAGTTCTTAGAGAAGAGAAAGAAAGTTCTGTATCTTATAGAAGAGAAAATACATCCCTGTATCTTATAGAACCATTAATACTTCAAGAATGAGTTAGGAAATTGGGTCATTTGATTGAAATTGTTGACTTTGCCTAATGGTGCATTTGTTTAGTGGGGCATAAATCTAAGCTCTCTTAAAAACACCACATAACGTCATTTAAATCACCATAACTTGTTAGTAGCAGTATTAACGAACAAATAAACTCACGTCAACGCTTCAAGTAATGTGAACGCAAAATCTCCCTGAGAAAGCATGATGTATTTCCTAAAGGCGTCAAAATGTTTTGCTAGCTCGTATTTATTCATCATAACCATTAATAAATGCTTTGAAGTTGCATCACACGACTCAACAACCAATTCTCGAAGTTCTCCGTCTTCCCATTTAACAATCCATGGTTCTTCCCCTACAAATATAGCAAAACATAATCAGTAGCAGAAAATGGTCAACAGAGACTAGATTTGAACTTGATTTGTTGTCATTGAAAGGAAAGGGTTCAGTAACGAATAGTGTAACCTAGTGACGGCATAACCTATTGGTGTCATTACCTGATGACGTCAAAATGCGTGACTATCGACAGTAACCGATGACTCAATGGCTTTTAACATGAAACCTTTTTGTTTTAGCTTTTAACAAGCTTTTAACATGAAAACTTCAGGTTCATTGTTTGCTTTCTCAGTTACAAAGCGTATAACATTGGGAATAAGCTTAGTCCGAGAATATAACAAAATAAATTTTTAACAATTTTTCACCTTAGTTATGCTAAAACCAGCTGGAAGAGAAAGATTAAAAAAAGATCAAATGGAACTAGTTTTTTGTAATTTAGTTTTTTTCACATTTTGATTGTTCATTTAATTTATTAGTTACAAAAAGTGTTATGTTATTCCGGGTCGTGAAATGTAGTATTATGCATGTGTTTGTTTGCGTAAAAGTTCAACTCAGTATACGGTTTTACTCTCAAATTCCTTAAATAATTTAAGAAATCGTTTTATTATTTCTATCCTATTGAAAATAATTTTTCCATTTTTTCTTGTCCTTGTTCGGAAAATAAACTATTGTATTACTGCTAAAATTAATGTACTATTATTCTCAAAGACAAGAAACATCAGATTACAACAGCCAATTCTCAAAGGTTTCCATCTTCTCACTTGGTAGTCCAGGGTTAGCCCCTTCCAACAAAGTAAATCAAAGTTCTCAAAGGACTCAATTTTTGCTTCAGTAGCTGGATTTAAAATCATTCAGCAAACCTCTGACCACGCAGACAAACATCCGCTTTACTTTTGTCTCGGATCAAAGTTGAAGATTCCCCTTTTTCTGTCGGCAAAGTTTTGTTTGAAATAAAGAAAAACTTCCTGTTTAAAGGATGTTCAGTTGAATTTGCAATACCGCAAGAATGTAATATTGACTTTCTACTTTAAATGGGAATTCAACAGCACCTTTTTTATGGCACTTGGTATTAACCAAGTGACATATAGCAATCGCAAATTCTGTCAGTCTGTCCTGGTTTTGCTACTTTAGGCACTTCCAGGTAAGCTAGGACGATGAAATTTGGCAGGCGTATTCGGGACCGGACCAGATTAAATTAGAAATAATCGTTTTCCCGATTTGACCATCTGAGGTGGGAGTGGAGGGCCCGTTAATTCGGAATAAATAGAAAAATTGAAGTATTTTTAACTTACGAACGGTTGATCAGATCTTAATGAAATTAGATGTTTGGAAGGATATCGTGTTTCAGAGCTGTTATTTTAAGTCCCGACCGGATCTCGTGACATTGGGGGGAGTTGGGAGGGAGGAACCTAAAATCTTGGAAAACACTTAGAGTGGAGGGATCGGGATGGAACTTAGTGGGAAAAATAAGCACAAGTCCTAGATACATGATTGACATAACCGGAGCGGACCTGCTCTCTTTGGGGTAGTTAGGGGGGGGGGGGGTTAATTAGAAAAATTAGAAAAAAATGCGGTATTTTTAACTTACGAATGGGAGATCGGATCTCAATGAAATTGGATATTTAGAAAGATATAGTTTCTCAGAGCTCTTACTTTAAATCCCGACCGGATCTGGTGACATTGGGGGGAGTTGGGAGGGGGAAACCTAAAACTTGGAAAACACTTAGAGTGGAGGGATCAAGATGAAACTTGGTGGGGAAAATAAGCACAAGTCCTAGATACATGATTGACACAACCGGAACGGATCCGCTCTCTTTGGGGTAGTTGGAGGGGGGGGTTAATTCTGAAAAATTAGAAAAAATGAGGTATTTTTAACTTACGAACGGGTAATCGGATCTCAATGAAACTTCATATTCAGAAGGATATCGTGTCTCAAAGCTCTTATTTTAAATCCCGACCGGATCTGGTGACATTGGCGGGAGTTTGGGGTGGGGGAACCTAAAATCATGGAAAACGCTTAGATTGGAGGGATCGGGATGAAACTTGGTGAGAAAAATAAGCAGAAGTCTTAGATACGTGATTTACATAATTAGAACGGATCCACTCTATTGTGGGGGGGGGGGGTTAATTCTGAAAAATTAGAAAAAATGAGGTACTTTTAACTTACGAAGGAGTGATCGGATCTTCATGAAACTTCACATTTAGAAGGACATCTTAACTCAGATCTCTTATTTTAAATCTCAACCAGATCCAGCGTAATTGGGGGGGGGGCAGTTGGAGGGACCGGAAATCTTAGAAAATACTTAAAGCGGTGAGATCAGGATGAAACTGGATGAGAAGAATAAAAACCTGTCTAAGATACGTGACTGACATAACCGGACCGGATCTGCTCTCTTTGGTGGAGTTGGGGGGGGGGTAATATTGAAAATTGAGGTATTTGTAACTTGCGAAAGGGTGGCCAGATCTTAATGAAATTTGATATTTAGAAGGATTTTGTGCTTTAAAGCTCTAATTTTAAATTCCGACCAGATCCTGTGACATTGGGGGGAGTTGGAGGGGGAAACCAGAATTCTTGGAAAACGGGAAAATTGGGGTATTTTTATCTTACAAATAAGTGATCGGATCTTAATGAAATTTGATATTTAGAAAGAATTCATGTCTCAGAGCTGTTGTTTCAAATCCCGACCAGATCTTTGACATTGGGGGGAGTTGGAGGGGGAAATCTTGGAAAACACTTGGAGTGGAGGAATCGGGATGAAGCTTGGTGGATAGAATAAGCAAATGTCCTTGATACGTGATCGACGAAACCATACTGGATTCGCTCTCTTTGGGGGAGTTGGGGGGAGGGGTTCAGTGATTTGGCGAGTCAGGTGCTTCTGGACGTGCTAGGACGATGAAAATCGGTAGGCGTGTCAGGGACCTGCACAAATTGACTTGATAAAGTCGTTTTCGCAGATTCGACCATCTGGGGGGCTAAAGGGAGAGGAAAAATTAGAAAAAAATTAAGTATTTATAACTTACGAGTGAGTGATCGGATCTTAATGAATTTTGATATTTAGAAGGACATCGTGACTCAGAGCTCTTATTTTAAGTCCTGACCGGCACTAAGTCTCTTATTTTCCTTTTAAATCAATCTATTGATTCATAAAATTTTGTTAGAGCTTTATACCATATGATCTCTTGGCTCTTAGCTCTTCTTGCCTCGTCACAGGTGCCATATGAGCTGTTAGCTCTTGTTGAAGAAGTGCTGTTTTTTTTTTTTTTTTTTTTTTAAGAAGTGCAGTTTTCTAAGACAGCATCTTTTTTGAACTGGTATTCAACAGCAGCTTTCTACAGCGATTTTAGAGAAAATTCAAATACCGACACTAGGTCGTTTTCATTGGACAAAATTTGCCAAAATTTTTCCCCAAAATTTGCCAAAATTTTCTTAAAGATTTTTGCTAAATAGAACAATAATCATAAAAAATGATAAAATATTAGGAGGCTTCCGGACAAGATTTTTTTTTTTTCATTTACAGGGTTCAGTAATAAATGGATGAAAAAAAGCTATTTAATGATTATTAGCCATTTAACCATCAGAGAGCAATGATTCTTGGTAAGAGTAAAAAAAAAAAAGAACAAGCTAAACTTACAACAATTTCAGAATTTTTTGCAACAACAGTTAGACATTAGGGAATTAGGGGGGCCAGTAGTCCAAGAAATACGAAAAATACGACAACAACAGCAATACAAACATAAAAAATACGTCATAAGCTATTTCAATATCATGGCATAAAATCATCTTCCTAGGTTCTATTTTCCGAAGATGAACTATACAGATCTTCACTTTCTTTTTAAAGTATTAATTCATGAGCAATAAATGGCAAATATTAGGTAGATAATGGTGAATGCGTCATTTTAGATAATCAAGACAACATTTAGACAATATTCATTTTAGACCAATACTGCTTGTCCTGGGTTTCGGAAGAAAAACTTGTTTTATATCTTTTTTTTATCAATGTCATTAAAAGCTCTACAAAATAAACCTTGAATTTGCAGCCAACGAATCAAACAGTAAATAAAAAAAGTAACTTTAGATTAATCGGCTCCTGAAGTTACTAAAGGAAATTAATATGACATGCATGAACATGTTTGTAATAAACGGTAAACTATACACCAACATTTTTTCCTCAGTATATTTCAATCTGTTATTCCCCTTCCTGAAACGTCTGCTGTTTCTAAGTTGGGATTCAAGGATCGTAGCTAAGGCTACAATTTTCACAGCTGTGGTGGGATTGTAGCAAATGAGACTCGAGTCTGCGTCCCTAGACAGCAGTGGAAACCCTTCAGAGCACCTCAAAGTGGTGAAGGAGTGTAAACACCTTTAGATCCACACAGAGCGAAATGGTAACAAACGCGCTCCGGGTGACCCACAAGATTGTGGTCCTTGCGGTAAAATAGATCCCCATGAAACATCTATGGATCTCAGACCTCGTAAAAATTTGAATATGACTAAAGCGCCCCCGGTATGCGAAGCGGCCCCCGTATTAGCGTGAGTGTCGAGAAGTAAGCTAGCCAATCATGCTACGGCGTTCCTGGCAGGTGACGCGACTTCGAGTATGGCACCGAAGTTGAAAAATAAGCGAGCCATAGCTATAGATAAACCCTGTACTGCTATTAGGCAAACTCAATTAAGACTGAACATCGGCTGCTGGAATGCGCGATCTGCAAAAGATCAAACTACTCAAGTCCTCCTCGAGCACGAAAGTGAAAGACATAAAATCGATATACTCTGCTAATCCGAAACATAAATATGTGGCTCTAGCACAAAAGTCATTACTGCCCATGGTTCACTCCAAACATTTCTATCTCTCTTCTATTCAGGAGTAGAGAACAACTCGGGACTCCAAGGTGTAGGATATTTACAAAGCAAAAGAGCCAGAAATGCCCTTCTAGGATGGGAAACACTCCCCCCTCCCTAGCCAAGATTAGATTCAAGGGCAACCCAGCTAACATACCTCTACTGTCAGCCTATGCTTCTACGCATGATGCACTAGACGAAACGAAAAATAATTTTTACACGGAACTAAAAACCGTGACTTGAGCTATAGTCGCAAGAGACTACCTAATTGTAGCTGGAGACTTCAATGCAAGAGTGAGACCTAAGGACCAAACAACTAGCCAAGCGCTTGGTAACTTTGGTTTAGGTCAAGATTGCCAAAATGGTGAAAAGCTAGTAAATTATGCCCTAATGAATCAACTGACTGCGTCCAATACTCTTTTCCAGCATAAGACAAGCAACCTATTAACTTAGTATTTCAACGATGGTGTTACCAAATCCCAAATTGGCTACATACTCATCCGACAGCGGCGGAGAAGCTCTGTTCAAGATTCACGTTCTTATAAGGGAGTGGATACTGGATCGAAATCTAGGTCAGATCATAAACTGATCATTACATAATTTTTCCTTCGTCTCCCAGCACGCTAAAAGAATAAAAACAAAACCTCGCATTGATATCAGTAAACTTAAGGATGAAATAGTCAAACATGCCTCAGCTCAGAACTGACTAACCGCTTTGATGCACTAGATTGGGATTCATTAAGCCTTGAGGATAAATGGGGATCATTCAAGACAATTATGTCGACGATAGCCGGGAAGTTTCTAGGGAACACAAAAGCGAAAGGAAAACACTGGATCTCTGCCAAAACTCTTTCCTTAGTTGAGCAAAGGAGGAATCTGATCGGCCCCGTAGAAGCAATCAAACACCTTCGTAAGTAAATAAAACGCTCGTCGAGAATTGATCGTCAACAGACATAGGAAGAAGCCGCCACCTCATTGGAAAAAGCAACCCGAACTCATGACATCCGGAAGCTTTGTCCGATTCTCAAAGAAACTACAGGGAAAAAGGTAGCTGTGTCAGAAGTTGTCAAAGACCACCAAGGAAAAATCATTTCCTCCCAGAACGATCGGATGATTAGATGGAAACAACATTTCCAATCATTGCTAGATCCCTCTCATTAATCCCCCTATGACGATCTTCCCCCATCTGTCAAAACAAAACCTTATGATATTGAACTGGGCACTCCTAAAACAACAAAACAGTAAAACAATAAACAATAAAACAATAAAAACAATACAGAATCATAAATCCCCTGGTAAGATGGCCTTCCTCCTGAACTATACAAGAAATGCCCCGAAGTAACAGCTGAACAGATCCATGGAATCCTTCAAGACACATGGAAAACTAATTCCTTCCCAAAGGACTGGATATCTTCAATTATACTGACCTTTTATAAGAAAGGATACAAGACTGAATAGAGAAATTACCGAAGAATAACTTATAGATATCGCGGTAAAAACATTCGGGGTAATTCTCTTTAACCGTTTCAAAAGTGACCAGGAGAAAAATACCCGAGAAGGCTGGTTTCAGACTAGGCAGAGGCTACATTTATAAGATTTTCGGCACCCACCGAACAATCGAACATGGATGCTTACGCCAAATACTTAGAATTCGCCGGCAAGATCGTATATCTAACTCCGATATTCGCCGACCCTGAAAGATTAGAAGAGATGTCGCTACCACCGTTAAAAAGAACCGCTCAGAATGGCTGGGTCACGTCCTGCGAAGACCACCAGAATACCTGCCCCGTCGAATCTTTCTAGTTGAGCCCTACGGCTCTTGGAAGAGGCATCAAGGAGGGCAAAAGAAGAACTGGTGGATCCTGATCAAGTCTGACCTGGATCCCATTGGTGGCTTTAAGAAATTTGGACATAGATGGTCGGCCCAGTGGCTCCCGTTCGCAGAGCAATTGGCAGCAGATCGTGAAACCTGGTCCAAAGAGGTCACAAGGATCCTGGATGCCGGACGAGGCAGAAACGCCTGACTCCCACCACAAGTAGAAGTCGAATAAAGTAATCTGTTATTATGAGCGACAAACCTACATTTAAAATTTTAACTTGGATTTTTACTCAATGTCCTCTATGGCTCAGTGGTAAGAGCTGCCGGCGTCGTTATTGTGAGGTCGTGGGTTCGAGTCCAACTAATATAATGGCAAGCTCCTTAGAAAAATCTCTATTTGTTTTGATGTTGTCACTAAAGTTGGATTGCTTAATTCCAGTTATATAGCTGCAAATCTACTAAAACTTGTAGGAAAAATTCGCATTGATGAGTAAGATACTTTTCTGGTAAAATGTGAGAAGATTAAGTTCCGTAATAATTGCATACTCTCTAATCTCTTTTATGTCGGTTTATCAATATACACAAATTTACATTTTACTTACTAATATTCAATTCCAAATATTTATGCATATCAACATTTATATATATATGCTAAAAAGTGTGATCAAGGTACATGTAAAGCTATCAATCGAGAAAAAAATATTCCTCGAAATTGAATAAAGATAAGACATAATTAATAGCGTCCTAGCCAAGTGGTTAGTACACCAGACTTGAAATCCTTTGTCAGTAAGGACAGGGGTTGGAGTCCTAGAGTTGCTGCTAATTTGGTTTCGAAAGCGAGTCAGTGGCGTGACTCTTTAAGCTTAGCCAGACTCACCCCAACTCTAAATGAGTGCCTGGAGAAATCTGGGGAAGGTAAACAGGAAGGCTGTGCAAAAGCAGAGGATGGCTGGCCCCTTATAATCCTTTGCGCTTACTGGCTGAAGGGACATAACACGGAGATTAGCATCGCCAGTAGGGACTGTGGATTCTAATACCGTATTCTTTTCCTTACCTTTTAATTTCATTGATGGATTGATAAAAGGGAAGTTTATTAATATAGCCAATGAAAAATAAACAATTAAGCTGACGAAAAATTCCCGAACCCAGTGTAATTAATAGAAAATGGATCGTTCACTTTAAAATTAACAGTATAGTGAACACATAATGTCAAAACTACAACAGAACTTTCTTGAGTGATGTTATATTTTTCTAATTGAATTGAGTTGAACAGTTTCGAAATAAGGCGCAAATCACTGGATAAAAAAGTGATTACCCTTTATTGGAGAGTTCAAAGACTAGCTTTACTTGAAAAAAAAATGTCAACTTTTTTTTAGAAACTTTAATTTTTTTTTTCTTTTTATAGCCCAATGGAATTATTTCAAAAATCTAGATATTTACTCATTTTCGATCTTTTTGACCCACCCCCACCCCCCGTTTCAATTCATCATCCTTTGACTAAGAGCTATTTTGAAACATGTAATAGACTTAAGGCATTCACGAGAGCGTCTGTACCTCCTTCTCTAATGATTTTGATGAGCTTCGCGTGACCAGGTATTTCAGATGAATCTCCACACACTTCTCGAAGAAATCGTAGACTTTTGCCTGCTGTTAGAATCATCTGAGCGTCCTCTCTGCTTAGAAAACTAGGAACCATTGTCTGTCTAAAAGAAACACAAAACATTTAAGAACAAAAACATAGCATATGGCTCTGTTAAGTATATAAGGCGGTAACTGCTAGGAAAAAATGTTTACTTTTCTAAGAGAGGTTTTTGTGGGTATCCCCTTTTTTGCTTAATCGAATAAATATACTTTATGTAGTAATTAAATTGAGAATTTAGCCACTTCAAACATATGAGGTTTCTTATGCAACAGCCACATATAAATTAAAGTTATTTGAAATAGTGCTCACTTTTTTCATTTGTGGAAACTGGGATTCATTTCGTCTTTCCTCATGTTACTAAATAAAAAAAAAGTTTTTTTTTCAACTTAAAGAAGCAACATTGAAACTTAAAACGAAGAGAAATTATTACGTATAGAAGAGGGTTCACACCCTCTTCAATACCTCGCTCTTCACGTTAAAGTTTTGATTTTGTTAAAGCTCATTAAGAATGACCCCTAAATCACAAAGTCCGTTTAATTAGAATAAATAGCTTTTTTGAAATTACTAAAAAAAACTTTAAAGTAAAGAGTGAGGTATTGACGAGGGGACGAACCCCCTCATATACTTAATACTTTCTATTAATTTTAATGTTGCTCCTTAATTTCAGTAGAAAAAACCTGTTTTTTCTTAAATTTAATTTATGATTTTTTAAATAGTTTTTTTAATGTTTAAATAATGCTGTTTTTAAATAATGCTGGGAAATCCGGCAGCCCCTCCATAGAAAATTCCCTTCCCCGATGAAATATTCCTCCATGGAAAGATCCTTCCACGTAACTACCTTTCCCTACACCCCCACCAGAAAAAAATCCCCCTGAAAACGTCTGTATGCTTCCCAATAACCAATACTATAAGTAAACAATGGGTAAAGTTCATAACTTGCAGCCCTTCCCCTAGGGACTGTGGGGGATTAAGTCATCCTCAAAAAAATAGTTTCGACTAGGCTGAACAAAATGGCTACCTCAAAATTTTGATCGGGTGACTTTGGGAGAAAATGATCGTGGGAGGGGGCCTATTTACCCTCCAATTTTTGTGTTCACTTTAAAAGGACCCGAGAGCTTTTAATTTCCGTTTGAATGTGCCTTCTCACGATATTGTAGGACCACTGGGTCGATACGATCACCCCTGGGGAAAAAAACACAACAAATTAATAAATAAGTAAAGAACGCCTAAGTGAAGAACGACGGTGGCATAATATATTATTATTATTATTTGTTTTTTTGGTCTTACACCAGGGCACTTCATATCGAAGGACTAGTCGTAGCACCTTCGAAAAGGATTCATTCAACTGGAAATTGAAAAGGCAAGTGCCCTTTCTAATAGTCGAAAGTGATTAGAGGGCAACTAACCCCTCTACAGCAGCCACTATTCGCCCAAACACATCCAATAAAAACTTTGTGATTGCCTTTTTATTCAATGTAGTCAAAAGGTCCGGAAATTAGGTATTCGAGGATGACAGCCCCCCCCCCGCCCTCCCCACAGACACAACCCTCAGGGCAAGGGTTATAAGTTATACCCTGGGGGCATATAAGGTTTATACAGAAAGGTTGATCGTATAAACTTCAGAGAGGGCTCATTAGATTGGTAATCAGAAGCCTAATTCTTGACCCTCTTTTAAGATTCAGAGTGATTGGAGGGTGGATAGTCCCTCTCCCACCTCGTATTTTCCCAAAATGCGTCTGACAGAAATTTTCAGACGGCCACTTGTTGTCGTAGAAACTTTGAAAAAGGCTCATTCGATTGGGAATTGAAGGGACTAGTGCTCTTTTAAAAGTCGAAACTGATTAGAGGGCCATTAACCCCATACCGCGTCAACCATTTCCTCAAACACTTCCACAAAAATTTTGACATAGCCATTTTGTTCAGTGTAGCTATAAGGTCCGGAAATTATGTCTTTAATGATGATAACCCCCCATAGCCCTAAGGATTAGGGTTGTACGTCAGGCCCTGGGGGGCATATAAGTTTTTTATAGAGTTTATATAAGCTTTTTATATTATTTTTTTATAGGCAAATACAGAGCCACACATACAGGCACGGTGAGAGAGAGACAAAAACACACACAAACAGACAGAGTCAGACACACAAACACAAAAAGATAAACACAGAGACAGGCTAACACACAATCAGACAAACAGGCACAAGAGAGAGACAAAAACAAACGCAAACATAGAGTCAAACACACAAAGACAGACACAGAGGCATGCAAACAGACGCTCAGACACGCACCCTCAATGAGAGTTTTATGCACTGATGCTATTTGTTTTTTTCGTTCGTGACTTCTTTCTTACGTTTTTACTGGAAAATTTGTCGGCATCACCTAGCCCTAATACTGAATCCACGATTATCTCCAAGCTATCATGGCGTATTCAGACAAAGGTGAGCACTTGATTGAACTGGCTTGTAATAATACATTAAATGTATCTAATCCTTCTGTCTATTTTTCTGTCCTGGGTCGTCTTGAGCTTTTCGAAAATGAACCATTAGATTTAGAAGAGGTATTGAATGAGGGAAGCGAGATTATGCGGCAAGACGATTATTTAGGGTTGTTGATAAAAATGAGACCAAATTTAGAAGTAGATTGTTTGAAGACCAAGTTGGGCCAGGTGAGCTCTCAGTTAGAGAGTTGAACATTCAAGGCCTTTGTTCCTCTATTCATGAATCTAAATTCCTTCTTTGTGAGTCGCATTCATCCCCTAAAGTAATCGGATTATGTGAAACATTTTTAAGAGATATTAATGACTCATTATTTGATATTCCATGCTATACGATTGAACGGTTAAATAGGTCGAAATTGTCTAAAGGAGGTCTTGCTTTTTACATGTCTAATGGTGGTACATATTCGGTTCGTAAGGATATTTCTGTTAATTTTGAAGGAGTATTTGAGTCCCTTTGTGTTGAATTACTAATTAATCAGAAAACAATTCTATTTGCAGAGGTTTATCGCCCCCATAATGGACCCTTTAGTACTTTCCATGATACTCTTACTAGTTTATTGGAAAAGTTCATAGTCTGAATTTTGATATTATATTTATGAGTGATTTTAATATTAATCTATTGGATAAAAACTCGTCAATGGCGATGGATTTTTATCTGCTATGACTTCTTTTGGTTTATTGTCTTCTATTTTGAACCCAAAACGTATCACAGAGTCGTCCGCCACTTTAATTGATAACATATTTTCATCTCTTTCTTCTCAAAATATTGCTGTAATTATATCGGATATATCAGACCATTTTCCAGTATGCTCTAAGTTTGATGTGTTGAGTACCCATCCTTCTAAATCATTTGTTAGAGGGCAGCATTTTCTCACAAAGGATGAGCAGCTCTCGAACAGGTCGAAAATCGGAAGTATCATGGGAATTTGTGGATGATTTTAATGTGCCTACAAACGATGTGTTTGAAAAATTTTATGGGATGATCAAGGACACTTTCGTTGAAGTATGTCTACGTGACCAGAAGAAAAACGATTCCAAGGGGCCAGCCCCGTTGTGTCCGCAGATGACACTTGGATGAGTAGAGTGTGCTAAGGGAAAAGCTTATTTTTGGAAGTTTACAAGAATCATCCCACACCTGAGCGGCATCAACGTTTCAAAGAGTATCGCAATATTTAAGTCGGCAACACGTAGGATTAAAACGGATTATTATCGTAGTAAATTTTCAGAGTCCAGGAAAGATATAAGAAAACACGGATGATTGCAAACTCCGTTGTTAAGCCTGGTCATTCGCCTCCTTCATTACCAACGAAGCTCGAGCTGAACAGAGAGGATATTGATAAAGAAGAGGTAAAGCGGGAGCTTAAATCATATTTTGCTTCAGTTGGTCGTTTGACAGCTAATTCTGTATCTGAATCAAGATCCAATAGTGATTTTACTAGATATTTGGGTCCTTCTTGCCACAAATCTTTTGTCCTTGAATAAGTAACTGTAACATAGACGTTTTTCGAATAGTTTCTAATTTAAAGGGATTATCTTCTTCAGGGCCTGATTTAGTACCCATTCGAGTAGTCAAATCTGTTTTCCCAGCGATACTGACTCCGCTAACAAAATTAATTAATAGGTCGTTTGAGCGTGAAGTTTTCCCTCAGACACTGAAGTCCGCGCGTATAATCGTCATTCACGAAGGTGATAGCAAGAGTAATCTTCAATTTACCGGCCTATTTCACATTTCCAAAGATTTTTGAAAAATCATTCCATTCTCGTTTGGTAGATTTCTTTGTAGCGAAGAAATTTTTTCATGAGCACCAGTTTGGGTTTCGTCCAAAGAATTACTGAACAGGCTTGTATTGGTCTTCCCAATTTTGTGAATGATGCTTTGGACTTGAAGAAGACGCCAGTGGCACTTTTTTTGGATGTGAGAAAAGCTTTTGACTGTTTGTCCCATGATATTCTACTTGCAAAATTTTCGCATTTTGGTGTTCGGGGAGAAACATTAGAGTGGTTGCAATCTTAACTTCATAGCCCGGGTTATTCTCATATTAAGACCAAAGTAGACTTTGGAATTCCACAGGGGTTTATCCTTGGTCGTTTGCTTTACATTGTATATGCCAATGACTTATATTTAGCTATAAGAGATGCTCCAAGGTCCATTTGTTGCAGCATATGTCACCTAGATGAGTTGCAGTACCCTAATTCAATATATATTGAACAAAACTTTGATTTATTTGTATTTGCTGATGATAGTACGCTTGTTTGTGCCAAGCGGGATCAAAATAATTTGGTAATCAAGCTTCAAATACTGATGGACAGAGCTCATGAGTGGTTTGAAGCAAATTGTCTCGCTCTAAATGTTTCCAAGTCAATTTTTGGTCTTTTCTTTTCCGGAATTGGCTTGCAATTTCATGGTTTGAAAATAATTCCAAGTTCTAGAGTTATTATTTCTAGATCACAAAATAGGTTTGTTAGGTTTTTAGGAGTCCTTATTGATGAGAATCTTTCATTTATGAACCATATTAGCCTTCTCCGATTAAAAGTGTCAAGAAACTTAGGTACGACTCGTAAGCAAAGGTATATTTGTCCTGGGTGTATTTTAAAGCTTCTTTATAGTTCTCTCATACAGCCGTACATAACTTATTGTTCTAATGTTTGGATGAGTACTTTCCCTTCCCTATGAAAACCACTTTCTCTTCTTCATGAAAAGCCCCGTCAGTTACTTTCAGATATGAATAGTACATCAACAAATTCTCGCCTTAGGTTCCATCCACAGTGTTTCCTATCTTGTGCTATTTTTATTCATAAATATCATCATGGTCCACTTGCCTCTTGTTTTCCGAATTTGTTACAACCCCGAGTTGGTGTAAATCTTTAAGAAACTTGTAACTCTGAAGTTTTATTGGTAGTTAGAAATCAAACCGTGGGGTCAGATTTTAGCCCTATAAACGCATGTAGTAGGGTTAGGAACTCCTTGCCGAAAAATATTAGATATTTTCACCCCATCGGGGTCTTCAAAAGATTAATGAGAATTCATTTGGGTTAATTTTTCTTAAATTAACCCAAATATAACCAAACCAAAATATAAACATATATTTGCCTGTTCAATTGAGCATAAACATTTAAAAAAAAGATCGATATAACCCTTTGCATTTTTCTGTTTTTCTTTTTTGTCAGTTTTCCTCTCCGTGTTTATTTCCCTTACCTTGTGTTATGAATCTTGATAGACATGATTGTAATTTTTCCCCCTAAGTTTACAGGCCATGGAGCCTTTTGTGGGGATGTTAAAAGAGAGGCATGTGTGGATTATTTTATATCAATAAAGTTGAAAAGTCGTTGTTATTCAAAGAAGAGACAAAAACACGCGCAAACACATAGTCAGACACACAAAGACCGACACAGGCACAGGCAAACACACAGGCACAGTGAGAGAGACAAAATACACATACACACAAACAAACACAAAGATACACAAAAATACAAAGACAGACACAGAGACAGGCAAAACACACAGTCAGACACGCAGGCACGGTGAGAGAGAGACAAAATCACAAACAAACATACAGAGTCAGACACATAAACACACAAAGACAGGCAAACACACTGCCACACATACAGGTACGATGAGAGAGAAACAAAAACACAAACACACAGAGTCAGACACACAAACATACAAAGACAAATACAACAACAGGCGAACACATAGGCACGGCGAGAGAGAGAGAGAGAAAGAGAGAGAGAGAGAGAGATAAAAATTCACACAAAAACACAGAGTCAGTCACACAAACACACAGAGACAGACATAGGGACAGGCAAACATACAGTCAGACACACCGGCATGGTGAGAGAAAGACAAAAAAAACACAAACAAACACACCCAGTCAGACACAAAAACATAAAGACAGGCAAACATAGTCAGAACACAGGCACGGTGAAACAGAGATAAAAACACACACAAACACACTGAGTAAGAAAACAAGCACAGAGAGAGAGAGAGAATGAGAGAGATTGAGAGAGAGAGAGAGAGAGAGAGAGAGAGAGAGAGAGAGAGAGAGAGAGAGAGAGAGAGAGAGAGAGAGAGAGAGAGAGAGAGAGAGAGAGAGAGAGAGAGAGAGAGAGAGAGAGAGAGAATACACACAGAGTGAGACACACAAACACATTAAGACAGAGACAGGCAAACATACACTCAGAGCACGATAGAGAGAGACAAAAACACACACAAAGACAGACAAGCATACAGTCAGAAAAACTGACATGTTGAACGAGAGAGAGAGAGAGAGAAATACACACAAACACACAGTCAGATACACAAACACAAAGTCAGATACAGAAACACACAGACCGACACAGAGACAAGCAAGCAGACGCTCAGACACAGGCCCAGTGAGAGAGAGAGACGAAAATCACACACAAAAATACAGAGCGAGACACATAAACACACAGAGACAGGCAAACACACAGTCACACCAACAGCCAAGGTAAGCGAGAGAGACAAAAACACACACACACACACACAAAGACAGACACAGAGACACTGATGGCGCGCCATCTAACCTTAATTAACCTAACCTCCCATGTGTATATTAGGTTAGATATGGACCCCATGCCTTCTCAAGACCAGAACATAACTTACACATTACTGAAAACAGAACACAATTTAAATGTTCTTACTTTTTTTACTGTCATAAATAAAAACTTATTAAAATTTTAAGGAATAAATATAAGTATATGTCAATTAAACTGATAAACCACGGTCATTCGTTAATTTTTTCTTTCAGTAAAGCGCAAATTATATTCTGGTTTTGAGATGGCATGGAGTTATTGATAATGATTTGTGGTTGTTTTACGTTTGGAAGATTATTTGACTTTATTTCTGCTCATTTTTGGCTTAATGGAGCTCTTTACTTTTCTTTGAAAAACTTGTTTTGTGGAAAAAAAATTTTGAATTAATTTCTGTTCGTCTTTGTTAACACATTCTTCTTCATTAAAGAAAAGCAACATTTCAGGGTTTTAAGTTTTCAGGGTTTTTTTCTATAAGGAGAAGCATAGTTTGGCTTGCTATTTGTAGGTTTTGAGAAACCTTTTCAAATATTTTTAATCCTGACACATATAGCATTTTTATTATTTAATTTTATACCTCCTGAAGTTCACCTGAAAAGTAAAATTTAAGATCATTCCCAAAGATTCTATCTATGCTCTTCGACAACCTGGATACACTTAAATTCTATTTATTTATTTAAATCGTAAAAGCAGAAGCAGTAATAGTAGTAGCCCAGAAAGTTTCAACTTAATATCCCCAGTAGTTCTCGATATATTGCTGAAGTGTCTTAATGGCGACCACAAACACAGTGCCTTTTGGTTTAGTTTTAAAGCAGCATTCAGTTCTAAAGCATAATGGGCCAATTGCATAATTGTGGGGGGGGGGTTAACATGCCCCCAATACCCCCATAGATATACCTGCTAGACCGTTCTACTATGCTTAACAAAGTGGTTGTCTCAAAATTTTCACTAGATTTGTTTGGGAAAGTGTCCACACAGATTGTCAAAAGGATGAATCAGAAATACTTCAGAAACGGTTGATGGTATTAAGTTTAAACTTTCAGCATGTGTTGAAAGGAATGTTTGAGAAACCAAAGGTTCTAGGCAAACCCTGCTACTAATGTTACTGTGCAAGCCAAGAGCATTAAGGTAAACCTTTCAAGGTATATTTAGGCAGATGTTGGACTATATCAAAGAATACTAGTGCCCTTTTTAAGAGTCAAAAGAGATTGGAGGAGAAACAGCCCTTTTCACTTTTTAGACTTTAATAAATAAAAATCATTAGAACTTTAAGAATTGATAGCCGTATATACAGGTCTTGAGGAGGCATGAGGGTTACTAGCCCTACTCATGCTAATTTTGGCTCGTTTTGAGTTTATTTATTGATGGTAATTTGTAATAGTTTTATGCTTGGAAGATTAGCTTACTTTGTTTCTGCTCCTTTTTGGTTTAATGGAGCGCTTTACTTTGCTTTTCCTTTTTTACTTTGGTTTAATGGAACTCTTTACTTGTTTTGTGGAAAAAGTTTTTTAAACTAATATATATATATATATATATATATATATATATATATATATATATATATATATATATATATATATATATATATGTATGTATATATATATATATATATATATATATAGAACAGACTTTAATAGAAATAATGGTTGTTCTTTAAGTGCTTTAAGTACTGGGAAAGTTTCCAAGTGTTTGGTTAAATGGCACAGGTAAACGGCGGGATTAAGTATGCTTGTGGTTACGCAAAAAAATAAGTTTAAGATATGAGAAAGCTTTTTAAATATAATAAACACCCATACAATAAATAAAAACGAGTAAGAAGGCTTACTAGCATCAGTTAAAGTATTGAGGACATAAAAATTAAAACATTTTCCGCCCCCTATATTAATCTTAGGTCTACTCATGCCCTAAAACCACGATTTTGCCAAAAAAAAATCAAAATTATAAAGTTTAAAGAGCATTACGACATTTTCGTCAGTGTTGTAATGTAAAACTTTGAAAATAGATACCCATTAATTGGTTCTTTTATATTAGTTCTACTGGCTGTTGTTATAGTTTTTGTAATTAGTCAAAAAGATTAAGAGGAGTTTGTTGTTTTGTTGGATAGCTCGCGAATAAATGTCCGTTTGACAACGGTTTCCTCTACAATAACTAACGATCTATTGATTCCTAAGAACAAACAACTGCGCCTAAAAAGGTAATTTATACCTTCTTAACGGGTCTCATCCCATATAATTTTACCTTTATTTGCTGATTTTACACCCACGTTTTTTTTTTTTTAATGTGGCATGCACTACTACCTTTTTCATTAAGAACTGAACACCTCACTTATTTTAATTTTTAAATAAATATAAGATAATAATCGATTGCGACATAATATTATATAACAAGAAATATATAATTACCACGATAATTTTTTAATTAATACTATGATACAATATACAATATTATAATTAGTAATTAAATGTAATAGTCGTGCAAGTATCCATTTAACTAATTCAAACAATCAGATTTCATATTTAATCTATTGTCCACTCTGAAACAGATCTATAAATTTGCCTCCGATACGTTACGACCCTATCCAAGCTACACGGAGTAATTATGATGCGTGTAAAACCTATATTTTGTTCAGCGTTCGTTAGACACATTAATATACAATGAAATATAAACAGAATGGACTTTCGTTAGCTGTATGTGCTATTTTGTTTTGTTTGTAATGATTTTTTTTGTCAAGCCACTAGCAATATGTTTTTTAAGGCTTTTATCGAGAAATTTCGAGTATTAAGTAAGGTAGAAAAAACCCTACACTGTAAAATAATTTTACAAAAAAAGGAAAGGAAAGAAAACTTAAGTAGTGTTTGTCTTCAGTTATTGTGAATTGTGTACTTTTTTTCTATTGTTCTTTTTTTTCTGCTTTGTCTTTTGTTCTGTACGACGGATTTGCGACTTTATTTTTACTTGTTTTAGGATTTTAAATCGCTCTGCCTTGTTTTTTGAAAAACTCTTCATGAGAAATATTTTTAAAATAACTTATAGAGATAAAGTAAAACCGCCGGTATCGTCAGCTTTTTTTGACTTCTTCCGCTCGCCCGGGAATTCGGCTCTCAAAGGCAACAAGCTCGGATCGTCATCCCCAACAAATACATCTCCGCATCACCCCCACTACTCATCATAGCTTTTGAGCCTCCGATTAACAAAAATTTGCTAAGTGACAGAGCATTCCTTATATCTCAACTTTATGTCAGAAAACAATTAACCCTGTAAAGGTAAATGCTAAACTACTTCAAAATGTGGTTACAAACCTGATTGAATATTTTGAGTCCCATAATTCTTGATCTGGTACCTTTTGATCAACTGAGATAAAGAATTCATTATAGGGGTCATCCAAACTTCCACTGAGTATCCATTCGGTAATCATAATTAGGAGAGGTTTGGCTGTCCGTCCAAGTACATTCACAACTGAGGAGTATATACCCTGATCACCTTGGAATGTATATGGGAATATGCAGGAAATCAACTCTCCACCTGATAAAAGTAGAAATCAAATATAGAAAGGAAAATGCAAAAGCATAAACGTAAATGAAGGAAATGTATAAAGTAAGATTTGTGTAAACGGAAAAATAGAATGTTTGAAAACATATGGAGGAAACTGGTTCTCCACCTAATATAAGAAGCATTTAAGTTTAAAAGGAAAAGGCAAAATTTAAGAAGCATAAAAGCAAAGAAAAAAATAAATACACCAAAAAGTAGACAGTGAATAATAACAACTAGAACATTGGTAATACATGACTCGATTTTGCGGTCTTTCATGTTTTCACGTTCTTTATATTTGCAAAACTAAAGAATTTGAAGAAGCTGATAAAAAGTTTAAACTTCAAAAAAGAAAACCAGGATGTAAATCATATCAACGTGACGAAAAGAGATAAGGAAATAAGACACAAGTAAAAAGAAAAGTAGAATATTAGAAAAGTATAGACAGGAAATGAAATGTCGAGCTAATAAAAGAATAATTAAGATTTAAAAGGAAATATTAGAATTAAAAAGTACAAATAAAAAAATATAGAAAAAAAGCATAAAAGAAGAGAATTTAAAAGTATTAAAGAAATAAAGCAAAAGTAAAAGTAGAACCTTCGAAAAAAGAGGTAGAATATTGACAATACAAAGTCACTTAATATGGATTACGTATAACTTACGGCTTTTCGTGATAATGTGCAATTTGAAAAAAAAAATAGAATTTAGAGAACATGATAAAAAAAAAAATTAAACTTCAAAAGCAGAGTGGCGAATGTGGTCCACAAGTCTCATTCGCGTACCACCCAGTTTTGAACCAGCATGCTTACGCTGTTTTAATGCGCAAGGGTATGCATGACGGGTATTACAACGATTGAAACGAAAATATAAGACAGTGAAACATTTTAAAAACCACTAAATACAAAATAATAATAAAAGTTAAAATATTTCAGTTTCACACCTGGAAGCCTGTATCAACAGCAAAAAAAAAAAGTAGAAAAAAAAATTTAAAGAAAGAGCTTTTGAGTTGTTCTTTTTTTGCATTGCATTTTATCGTAGTATTTTCTAATAAAGACTAAACTTTTCATATAAAGGCTTTCGGATTTAAAGCAAAGTAGTTTGATTTTGTCATTATTTTTGTATTAGTCTTTTTTTTATTTTTGACTGTCTTATTAAAATATTTTAGCCATTTTTCATATATTTTATTTCAATTATAAATGAAAAGGCAGTGTGGTCTATGAAATTATTTGGGTATTAAAAACAGCACCAGATATACCAAATTCAAACCAGAAGAATCGAAAAGTTCTTATTTTACTCGACAAAGAATAGTTTTCATTTGCTGTCAGTGACGCTTCGACTAGTGGCATAAAATTTTTTCTTTAACTATCTTTAAGTCATTGAAAACGCCTCTGATTAGTTGAAAGTGATGTCATACGATCAATTTCATTAAATTAAGCCCGTTTCGTGATCCTTCTCCTCGAATTTGGCACTTCTGGTACTGTTGCCCAAGCGTATTGATAATGGGGCAGCGCACTGATGCACTGGCAATGCAAAACTAAATTTATGGCATGCCACATATTCGGGTTTTTCTTGGTAACCCAATGCTGCTACTACTAAAGAACTTTTTGACACAGTGTTGAACCCTCCAAGGCTGACACACTGGCGCTACCTCTCAATCCACCCTACTAAATAATGTCAGATGGGAATTTGGGATCTCATTTCTGAAAAACTACAAAATGATGGCCTAAAACTACGTCTGGCTCGCCAGTTTTTTAGACAATCATAGAAATCTTATGGTAGGGAGATGGACCCTCCTTGATTCGATATTTTAAAAACGACTGGTTATCGCGTGAATTCCTAAATGTCCCCTCCCCCAACATCCCAAAATAGCACAAACATTCACACCTTATGTTATTTTTCTTTACTAAACAACTACCCACGGCTATTTTCTTCAAGCGAGCCCCTCCCAGAAACAAGATCCTGAGGGGGTGCCCTACTGTCACATCAATGTTGACAATGTTATGGATCATTCCTTATTCAATCAAACAGTTTTAGTGATCAATTAAGATTACTTTCTTCCAGTAGGCTATTTCATTTCAATCTTAACCATTAAGGCTTAATTTTCAACTCTGTATACTTAAATGCGGAAATTTCTTTTCTTGGAATTTCTTATATATATATATATATATATATATATATATATATATATATATATATATATATATATATATATATATATATATATATATATATATATATATATATATATATATATATATATATATATATATATATATATATATATATATATTTTAAAAACTTAAATAAAGATAGCGAAATCTAAATAAGTATTATAGCTATTTCGTATTGTTATTCCGTAACGTAGCCTACTTCTTGCTAGGAAAAGATATTGAAAATTAAGTAGATATTAAATATTAAGTATAATGTAATTATTAAATTGTCCAGGATTGGTCAGCTATTAAAAATCAACCAATCAGAATTAAGATACATTTTAACGGACCTTTAGCAAACCAGTTTGATAAGCCTAAAAGGATCACAACTTTCAGCATAAGCTTTAATCACCTTCCAGGAAATCCCCAAAATGTCTATTCTTTGTTTCTATCCCATTCCAATATAAACCAGATTGTTTAGCTTTCTCTTCATCCTTGCACACTGTTTAGATATTCCAGATTAGAAATAATATTCCAGAAATAACTTTTCTAGAAATAACTAGAAAAAACTGTTTTTAGAAACAAGATCTAAGAGCTCTTATGGCACTTGTGACGAAGCAAGAAGAGCTAAGAGCCAAGAGATCATATGGTATGAGCTCTAGCAAAATTCTATGAATCAATAGATTGATTTTAAAGGAAAATAAGAAGCTTAATGCCAGTCAGGATTTAAAATAAAGCTCTGAGTCACGATGTCCTTCTAAATATCAAAATTCATTAAGATCCAATCACCCACTCGTATGTTATAAATGCCTAATTTTTTTCTAATTTTCCTCTCCCTTTAGCCTCCCAGATGGTCGAATCTGGGAAAACGACTTTATCAAGTCAATTTGTACAGCTCCCTGACACGCCTACCAATTTTCATCGTCCTAGCACGTCCAGAAGCACCAAACTCGCCAAATCACGGAACCCCTCCCCCCAACTCGCCCAAAGAGAGCGAATCCAGTACGGTTCCGTCAATCACGTATCAAGGACATTTGCTTATTCTATCCACCAAGCTTCATCCCGATTCCTCCACTCCAAGTGTTTTCCAAGATTTCCCCCTCCGCCTCCCCCCAATGTCAAAAGATCTGATTGGGATTTGAAATAAGAGCTCTGAGACATGAATTTCTTATAAATATCAAATTTCATTAAGATCCGATCACCTATTCGTAAAATAAAAATACCCCAATTTTCACGTTTTCCAAGAATTCCGGTTTACCCCTCCAACTCCCCCCAATGTCACAGGATCTGGTCTGAATTTAAAATTAAAGCTTTAAAGCGCAAGACCCTTCTAAATATCAAATTTCATTAAGATCTGGTCACACTTACGTAAGTTACAAATACCTCAATTTTCAAAATTACCCCCCCCCCCCCCAACTCCACCAAAGAGAGCAGATCCGGTCCGATTATGCCAGTCACGTGTCTTAGACAGGTTTTTATTCTTCCCATCCAGTTTCATCCTGATCTCACCGCTTTAAGTATTTTCTAAGATTTCCGGTTCCCTCAATTCCCCCCCCCCCCCCAATTACACTGGATCCGGTTCAGATTTCAAATAAGAGATCTGAGTCACGAGGTCCTTCTAAATATGAAGTTTCATGAAGATCCGATCAATCCTTCGTAAGTTAGAAATACGTCATTTTTTCTAATTTTTCAGAATTAACTGCCACCCCCCCCCAATAGAGCGGATCCGTTCCAATTATGTAAATCAAGTATCTAAGACTTCTGCTTATTTTTCCCACCAAGTTTCATCCCGATCCCTCCAATCTAAGCGTTTTCCATGATTTTAGGTTCCCCAACCCCAAACTCCCCCTAATGTCAGCAGATCCGGTCGGGACTTAAAAAAGAGCTTTGAGACACGATATCCTTCTAAATATCAAATTTCATTGAGATCCGATCACCCATTCGTAAGTTAAAAATAACTCATTTTGTCTAATTTTTCAGAATTAACCCCCCCCCCCCCCCCAACTACCCCAAAGAGAGCGGATCCGTTCCGGTTATGTCAATCATGTATCTAGGACTTATGCTTATTTTTCCCACCAAGTTTCATCCCGATCCCTCCACTCTAAGTGTTTTCCAAGTTTTAGGTTTCCCCCTCCCAACCCCCCCCCATTTCACCAGATCCGGTCGGTATTTAAAATAAGAGCTCTGAGACACGATATCCTTCTAAATATCAAATTTAATTGAGATCCGATAACCCGTTTGTAAGTTAAAAATACCTCGTTTTTTCTAATATTTCAGAATTAACCCCCCCCCCCCCAACTACCCCAAAGAGAGCGGATCCGTTCCGGTTATGTCAATTATGTATCTAGGACTTGTGCTTATTTTTCCCACCAAGTTTCATCGCGATCCCTTCACTCTAAGTGTTTTCCAAGTTTTAGGTTTCCCCCTCGCAACTCCCCCCCCCCCCAATGTCACCAGATCTGTTCGGGATTTAAAATAAGAGCTCTGAGACACGATATCCTTCTAAATATCAAATTTCATTGAAATCCGATCACCCGATCGTAAGTTAAAAATACCTCATTTTTTGTAATTTTTCAGAATTAACCCCCCCCCCAACTACCCCAAAGAGAGCAGATCCGTTCCGGTTATGTTAATCATGTATCTAGGACTTGTGCTTATTTTTCCCACCAAGTTTCATCCCGATCCCTCCACTCTCGAGTGGAGGAGGAGGAAAACACTCTCGAAGTGTTTTCCAAGATTTTAGGTTTCCCCCCTCCAACTCCCCCCAATGTCATCAGATTTGGTCAGGATTTAAAATAAGAGCTCTGAGAAACAATATCATTCCAAACATCAAATTTCATTAAGATCCCATCACCCGCTCATAAGTTAAAAATATTTCATTTTTTCTATTTTTTCCGAATTAACAGGCCCCCCACTCCCCCCCAGATGGTCAAATCGGGAAAACGATTCTATTTCTAATTTTATCTGGTCCAGTCCCTGATGCACTTGCCAAATTTCATCGTCCTAGCTTACCTGGAAGTGCCTAAAGTGGCAAAACCGGGACCGACAGACAGACCAACGGAATTTGCGATTGCTATACGTCAGTTGGTTAATGCGAAGTGCCATAAAAACACTATTCTGGAAATAATAAGCATTCTTGGGATAACATAGACAAACAAATGAGGGTAGCAGAAATACCTATGAATAGCATACAGGTATTCATGGTAGCAAAAAAAAAATTAATAATAGCCAAAATCATTGGTTTATTACTTGGCTGAATTTTAAAGCCTAGACTTACCTTTGCTGTTCCGACAAGCATCAACCAATGATACCATGTTAGCTAAACGTTTCCTGGGTTCTAACGTCCATAGAAATAACCGATGAAGTGTAATATTTGGAACTGGTATGTCTTCCATTGGTGTATCAGCTGGAGAAATATTACTTTTTGATGTCACCTATAGGGAATAAATATCAATTATACCATGTTAGCTAAACGTTTCCTGGGTTCTAACGTCCATAGAAATAACCGATGAAGGGTAATATTTGGAACTGGTATACCTTTCATTGGTGTATCAGATGGAGAAATATCACTTTTTGATGTCACCTATAGGGAACAAATATCAAGCTAGGTACACAGAAGGCGATGTGGGGATAAACCTTCCACTAATATTTCATTTAAGGAGCCCTCTACCTCATCATTCTGTTTGCACTCAGCTTTAAATATCAGCTTCATTAGAGGCACTTTTTTTTGGTCTAGCGTCTGTTGCCTTGTAGGATTGAAAATACTTTCTAATTTAATTTGTTATATTTAATCTTTAATTTTGCTATGCTATATTTAGCTTTTGTTTTAACTTTCGAGTGTTTTGATTCTACTCTTGACAATCGTATTTAGGGGATAAGAATTAAAATATATTAGGGAGAATTTGTAGAATCAAAGCTTTGGATGAAAAATTTTATGCATGAAGAAATGTAAATTTGTAGTGTAACCGAAGTCTGACTGTCGACTGAGGCAGTCACTTCATCAGATTTACAGAAAATTTTCACTATGATTTTCATAACTTTTTTTTATCCCCAAAGGCATAGCTATTGGGATTTTTAACTATGCTGAATCAAGTAGCTATCCCAAAATTTTAATCGGATTTCTTCGGGGGGAAAAGGAGTTTGGGAGGAGGAATAGTTGCCCTCACAATCTTTTTGGTCACTTAAGAAAGCAACTAAAGTTTTGATTTCCATTCCAATGAGCCTCTCTCCATCTTTTAAGACCACTAGTTTGATACGATCACCCCTGCGAAAAACAAATAAACATCCGTAATCTTTCTTCTGGCGAAAAATGCAAAATTCCATATTTTTGTAGATAGGAGCTTGAAACCTATACAATAGGGTTTTCTGATATGCTGCATTTGACGGTGTGATTTTCATTAAAATCACTTGACTTTTTAAAAGTGTTTCCCCTTTTTCGAAAATCAGGCAAATTTTCTCAGACTCGTAGCTTTTGATATGTAACATTAAACTTGATGTATTTTATATATTTTGAATCAGCATAAAAGGCAAGCTTTTCATGTATCCATTGCTATCAAAATTCCGTCAAATTTTTAGAGTTTCGGTTACTATTGGGCCGAGACTGTTTGATTCTAAGTATCTGAAAATTTGTCAAGTTAAATTTTACCTTCCTGAATTTAACCCTGAGAAAATCTGCCTAATTTTCTACAAAAAGGCAAACCGCCCCAAAAAAGAGTAATCTTGACGAAAATTACACCACCAAATTCAGCGCATCAGAGAGACCTCCCTATCTAGAAAAATGTAAATTTTCCAACAATACCGATGTTTTTTTTATTTCTTTGTTGTTTTTTTTTTTACACAAGTGAGTGTCGAACCAATGGCCCTAGAATATCGGGAGAAGGATTATTCGAAAGGAAATTGAAAGTTATATTGGCGTTTCAAAGTAGCAAAGAGATTGTGGTACAGTGAAATGGCTTCTTATCCATTTTATGGCACAAAATAACAATTTTAGCCCAAACAGTGCCAAAGAGCTATCAAGTGGAAATTCTAAGAGAGCGTCTCAGTATATATATATATATATATATATATATATATATACTAGCTGTTGGGGTGGCGCTTCGCGCCACCCCAACACCTAGTTGGTGGGGGCGCTTCGCGCCCCCCCCCAAGCCCCCCCGCGCGCGTAAGTCGTTACGCGCCATATTAGTTACGCGCCATTGTAGTTGTGTCCCTATGTCCCACCTGTGAATATAGATAGATATATATATATATATATATATATATACATATATATATATATATATGTTTTTAACTACGTAAAGCTTGCGAATATACAACATTCTTTGCTGTCCCATTGTCTGTGCATATAAATAGATTGTCAGGTTTACCGACTCTTGAACATGCAACATATAATGGTCCATGGGAAAACAATCCGTATTCAGATATATACCTCATGATTCTAATGATTGCCCCTGAGCTTTGTTGATGGTGATTGCTAATCGACCATTCCCTGAGTCGCCATCGTCATTTTTATATCCCCCTGTGCACCCCGGCGTCCCCTTTGTAGTTATGCCCCTGTGTCCCGGTCGTCATTTATATTCCCTGTGTCCCGGTCGTCATTTGTGTCCCGGTGTCCCAGTCTGTGATTTCTCTTTGAGCGTCCCGGGCGTCATTTATATTCCTTGTGTCCCGGTGTCCCGGTCGTCATTTATATCCCCCTGTGCCCCCGGCGTCCCTGTTGTAGTTGTGTCATTTATATTCCCTGTGTCCCGGTTGTCATCCCGGTATACATTCGTTTTTGAATTGGTATATGATGAAATAAATTTTCTATTTTTTCCCTTTTTTTCCTTTTAGTTTTTTTTTATTGGTTTTGACCTTTTTTTAGGTTTTTTAGTTTTTTTCTGTTTTCTTTTTAGTTTTTTTTGAAGTTTTTATCTTTTTAGTTTTTTTATTTTTATTTATATTTTTTAGTTTTCTTTTTCTCCTTTATTTTTCAGTTTTTTTCCTTTTTTTAGTTTTTTTTCTTTTTTAGTTCTTTTAGTTTTTACCTTTTTTAGTTTTTTTTAGTTTTTTAGATGAAAATTTTTTTTAGTTTTTTACCTTTTTTCTCTTTTTAGTTTTTTATTGGTTTTTACCTTTTTTTTAGCTTTTTTAGTTTTTTTTCGTTTTTCTTTTTACTTTTTTTTTTAGTTTTTATTTTTTATTTTTTTTTATTTTTATTCTTAATTTTATTAGTTTTCTTTTTCTCTTCTATTTTTCAGTTTTTTCCTTTTTTTTAGTTTTTTTTTTAGTTTTTAGTTTTTTACCTTTTTTTCTTTTTAGTTTTTTATTAGTTTTTACCTTTTTTTTAGCTTTTTTAGTTTTTTTTCGTTTTTTCTTTTTACTTTTTTTTTAGTTTTTATCTTTTTAATTTTTTTATTTTTATTCTTAATTTTATTAGTTTTCTTTTTCTCTTCTATTTTTCAGTTTTTTCCTTTTTTTTAGTTTTTTTTTAGTTTTTAGTTTTTTAAGTTTTTTTCCTTTTTTTAGTTTCTTTAGTTTTTTTAGTTTTTCGGCTTTTTTATTTTTTTTATTAGTTTTTAGTTTTTTTTGTAGTTTTTGCCTTTTTTTAGTTTTTTCAGTTTTTTTTTTAGTTTTTAGTTTTTTAGAAACATGACGTCACCTGATCCACAGATCCACAGATCCACAGATCCACAGACAACTTATTTTTATATATATAGATAGATATATATATATATATATATATATATATATATATATATATATATATATATATATATATATATATATATATATATATATATATATATATATATATATATATATATAGAATCTCATATACTTTTAGCATTACATTTAAGAATTATGTTCCCATTTCCTTTCATATACTTCTAACATGGCACAAGTCCAGCAATTACATGTTATAATAAAAGTTCGAAAGTACCTACTGATTATCCATGATGCATATAACGCATATGATTCTCCGATCCATACAATGGTACAGTTAAATTAGTCATGAAGATTGCCTCTTGCAAATTAACCTATTTAACAGAGCCCTCGTGTAACTCAACCCCATTTAACTGAGCACCCGTTTAGCCCGACCCTCTGACACGTTAACCTTTGTTTAACTCAAACTCGTTTAACTCAACCCCCATTCAACTCATAATCCATGCAAGTCAACCCTCATTCAACTCCACTCCCGTAAAATCCAACCCCGCTCAACTAAAGCCGCATGCATCTCAGCCATCCTTCAACTCAACCTCCATTTAACTTATACCTCATTTCATTCAACCATATTTAATTCAACCATTATGCAGCTCAATCCCCGTGTAATTCAACCTTCATGTAATCCAATCCTCGTTTAACTCAACCCCAACCCCCTCAAGCCGATGCAATTCAACCCTCATGTAGCACAGTACCCATTTAACTAAATCCTTTTTGGCTCAACCCCTCCCAAATTCAGCCCAATTCAGCTCAACCCTTCTTAAATCAACAATACCTAGAAAATGTAATTCAGCCCGTTTTGTTGGGATTGATAAAATTTGCCTCGAATGAAATGCTCTTTATTCATTGGTTAATTCTTATAAGTGTTTTTATGCTGCTTTATTCAAAAACCTGTCCTCCCCCTCTCCCTCTCAGAACAAAAATTTAGCCAGGAGGCTTATATACCTAAATTAGCAACGTTTTCATGCCCAGGGCCCTAAACTCTTAAATTTCATGGTTGCATCTATAAGGTTAAATGGGGGTTGAGTCCAATAGGGTCGGCTTAAACAAGGCTTGAGTTAAATTAGGTTTGAGTTGCACGGGGTTGAGTTGAATGCAGGTTGAGATAAATGCTGGTTGGGATGCAGGGGGGTTGATTGAGTCAAAGGGGGGTTGAAACAAGGGTTCAGTCACACGCACACCATATATTTATTTATCTAAATTATGTTTAATATATACATATAACACAATTCTATAAATAATAAACACTGTCGATATTGTAACATAACCCTTGTAACATAAAACCTTTCAATAACAATAATATCCTTTAACAATAATCAATAACCCTTTAACAATACAAACATACTATAGCATGATTATTATTACGTAGTAACATTTATAATTAATATGTATTTGCATATTTACATCATAAAACTATATCTTTAATTCTGTATTTGTCTGATATAAGACTGGAGAAATCGGACACATGCACTTTCATAATGAACAAATTCAAACGCTAATTCAGGTTAAAGATCATTCCATAAAAACCTTTGTCCCTACTTTTTTTCTATGTGGGTTAAGAATCTTTCATTTTTTGCCAGAATTTGGCATTCATATCTGAGAACTCCTCTTCTAAGCACTTTAGCCGGAAGCTCATAAAACTTAAGTGCAAATCATGTGTTATTTAAGTCTAACAATTTAACCGTTAATACCTACGGATCTGCGCAACGTTAGATTAATATTTTATATGAACCCAATATATTGATTTTTATCCTTAAGTAATAAAAAACGTGTGTCAGGATTTTCATTTTGAGATAGCAAGCTAAACCCCAATTCTAATTAAGTTCGCAACTTTCAATCAGATCCTTCCATTGCAATTTTAGATGGGTCTAAAATTGCACCCCCCCCCCCATTATATCCCTTTTTTTAAATATTATATTGCACATCAGTTCTAGGTATTTCTTAAGGTTTCTTTTCAATTATTCAGTATTATTTAGATAACAAGATAACAAGGAAATTTCTTTCTTGATTTTGTTTTTCGAAATAGGCTTTTGGTATTTCTAAATTTTTCTTGTAACAGAATTTCATATGGGTTTATAACTTTGATTGAATTGGATACTATCTGTGCAACCACAATATGGGAGTGACTGATAAGTATGATTGAGAATGAATGCTATGATACTACAGGATAATTCCCTCCTCCTTACCCCCCCCCCCCCAGTGAAAGAACCTAATACGCAATTTTTGGGAGGTCTTCTCTGTTTAGACCCTAATGACCCTTATTCCACATGACTTGATCATCCGTATTTAAAACCAAGAAGTAAGACAATACCTTAATGGTACCATTAATAGAAAAGTAAACGATATTCAACTATAAAACTCTCTACTTTCTCATCCATTGCTTCACAAAATGTTTCGGGTTGCAGCATCATGGATATCAAACTCTTAGGAATATATCTCACAGATGACCTGAAGCGGGGGAAGCAGACAGAGAAGATGATCAAATGGGCAAACCTGGGTATCCTTTCTTTAAAACTCTGCTCGTCATGCTGTCCCAGCCCCCCCCCACTTATTGCGTATTATCCATAGGTTTATCAGACTGCTTGTAGAATATGCTTTCACCGTTTGGCATTACGGCCTGACTTTGAACCAGAAGGACCGATTGGAAAGGATCCCATACCGAGCTCCTCTGGTAGTTTCTAAGTCTCCCAAAGTCCTTTATTGCTCCCGTTTAAAATAATTTGCCTTACAACTCTTTCGGCACGTCGTGATAAATTGTGTTTCAAATTTGATGTCGGTATTTTGGCAAATCCGCGCCTTCGTCAAATCCCCCCTCCCTTTAGTGCCAACGGCTCCCGCGACAAGTAGATGAATCGGTACCTAAAATTCAGCCGATACCAGCAAGACACATGCGCTCCGCAAATAGTTCTGTTCCCTCGTTTGTTAAGATTTTTAATACTACACTCATTCGTCAACAATGTATATATTTGTTTTAGTTCATTATTCTTTTCATTCCTTGTTGAATTTAAAGGTTTTATTTCTTTAATTTGAACTTGAAGTTATTTATTTTTTTCAGATAGTTGGATATTTTAATGTCTTAGGTTTTAGTTTGACTCTGTTTGTGATATTTCGAGTCAACATTTGTGTGACGATGGCTATGGCTGTGATTTTTATGTTTAGTGCCTTATCCTTTTTATAACAAGAATAGTACTACAGAACCAGAACGAAATCCTAGACCTACAGGAAATGGTAACGAGACTGGAGCGAGATTTTCCAGCAAAAAAAAAACTCACCATAAATAGAACGATATCAGATATAATGAGGATTTCATTTTCAAAGCATAGGGTACCAGATTTACCTTAAGTGGGTATACCAGTAGTTCAGAAAATGAGAATTCTGGGTTCATTTTTAACGATAGATTGACATGGGATAATCATAATAATCGTTTAGTTTCCCAAATTATCCCTCTACTAAGGTCTTTGGCAAAATTACGCCGGTTTAATCTAAGCAAAGATGCAATGCTTACTTACTACAAAACTCACATGGGACCAATTCTAGGATATGCCTGCCCAATCTGACACTCTGGTCTCACAAAGGTCAAACTAACATACTTGAGGGAATACAAAAGCGTGCATTGCGAGTGATTTTGGGGGTTGCACTGTTACCTTATGAAGAATGTCTTGTTCTGTCAGGTCTAACAACGCTTGAAACAAGGAGATACAGACTTCTAATGGGCTTCGGACATGGCCTTCTCTCATCACAGAAGTATCGCGATATCCTACCACCGAATATTACACAAAACAAGCAAGAAACCCGGCACCGCAACAAGCTACAGCCATACAACCCCGGAGCAACATAGCGATACAGGAAATCATCAAGACAATATTTAACCACTCATTTTAATTTATAGTTATATACATTGCGATTATTTATTTTGATATTCTGCAATAAATTATTTGTCATTGATTGTCATTGACGAACTCCCACAGATCAGCATAACCGTGTAAGGCGTTTGAAAATAAAATCATTTAAGTTTGAGTTTATTACAATAGAACGTTATTCTGGACGTTGTTTAAATAATAGCATTTTATGCCTAATATCAATAATAGAACGTTTTGTCTACTGATATCATTGAGCAGCTATCTGGTCTGCACGGAAGGACGTCGGAAATGGCATATCACTGCTTCAACAATGTTTCACTGTACAATGTATCCTCGACAATGCTTTGATCTGTTTGCTCTATTAATGTTTTCTTCGATACCAACTTTGTTTCATGTTCTTTCCCAGTTTTTCTTGTGTTTTTGTTCCACTATTTATTTATTTTTGGCAAAAAAGGAAAATAAGGACAATAAACAATTTGTATGTAAATAATAACACCAGATAATAAATTTAAGTAATAAAACAATCTTTAGAAGTAATATCTATACAGCCAACTCGACCTTTAACAGAAGATGCATTGCGTGAAATTCTACTACCAGACTACTACCGTTCAAAAAGACAAAGTACAAGGTAATGAATCCGTTTGAATTGGAGCCCCTCCCCCCTCCCCTTCCAGGAGCAAAATCAAAGTACGAAGGTATATTTTAGGAAGTACTGGGCCATGGGAAGCCTCAACTGAGGCAGTGAAAATAGTCCAAAGCAACTTAAGACGCTACAGGAATAGGTCAAAAAGGGTAATGGATTCAATCCAGAAGCGTCAAAGATGCTCTGTACCAAGTCGATCCCAGTTAGACATGCATCTGTCTTACCGTTTCAGCCCCCTTCCTTCTCTCCCCTATTAAAGATATCTTCCCGTTAATAGACTACTAACTAGACTATTTTATTTTATCACTTTTTTCAAGATATTTCTTTTGAAGGTTCGCGGAACAAATTGTAGTCGAGTATAATCGTGAAACAGAAAGGAAAGTACATGGAGAAAAAAGAAAAAAGGAAAAAGAACCTTACCTGAGACTCAAATAAAGCAAGGAGACGATAAAACTCAAGAAGCTCGGCTTGAATAGCACTGACAAAAGCTTGTCCAACCATACCAACAGAAGAATCACGAAGTTTGTCTTCACAAAATTTGCTTATACGCATGTACATAAAGCCCATTTCAATTATACTAAGACTTCTTTTGCGAATAGGAGAGGGCATCTTGACCTTGAAGTAAAATCCATAGGCAAACCAAATACGATTATGGGATATTATTAGCCTAGCCAATTTCTGAGGAAAAAAAAAGAATTTTTGTTACCCTTGAATTTAAAATAATTCAAACGTTCACAAAAATAGAGTCGCACCGCGATGTTTATTGCAGGCTTAGTATGTAATCATCGTCATCATCATCATTTTATTTATAACCAATCACAAAAAACACTTTAACAACCACAAACAAGGGACAAACAGAAATGATCAAAGATGGGAAGGCTTTTGACATTCAGCAGAGAAATCACAAATATGCTTCTCAATAGCCCAAGCTGGGTTTACGAATTGATACTTTCTTTGCAGAAGAGAGTTACCGCTACCTGTTTCAAGTTGAAAGTTCCATTAATACTTTGCAAATTTAAAATAAAGGTGATGAACTTGCTTTCTCTTACCACAATTAAGAAAAGACCGGAGCAAGGGCAAGTAAGTGAGGGTCTGTTAGGCTATTATATAACTGAGAACGGTGAACTCTAGTCAGATACAGAACGTTTGAAGCCAGGGAGGCATAGGCAGCCCAGATCTTACTAGCATAATTTTTCATTGCCAGCTTTACAGTATCTTTCAGATTTGCTCCAATAGTAATTTCCGCCCAAGTAAGTAAGGCTCTTAGCAAAATGAACCTCAGAGCTGGATAGACCTATTGAATTTTTATTCCTTTTATAGCTCTAGACAAAATTTCTTTGGTATTAAAGAAAAAAGTAGTTGAGCTTGGTGAATGAAACTGTCAAAGATTCTCCGAGATAGATATGTCAGTTGAACCTACAAAGTGCCATTCACTTTTCTACCGCTTTCTTTTAAACAGTAAAGAAAGTTTGTCTGAAAAGCTTTATAAAATTAACCTGTTCAACATCAACTGTAAAAGTGAGCGTAACTATTCGCCCTTACACGTGGCAAAAGAACAATGCGGGTTAAATTTCAGAGCCCTCTAATTTTTGCAATTTCAACAATAACATCCCGTAAATGTGACATGAAAATGAAAATAATTCTAATAATTATACTTAAAATAATACTGTCGTATTTCAAAGCTTTTCAGGCATATATAAAATAAAATTATATATATAACATTAAAACAGGTAGCAAAACATACGCGTAAGCAAAATTAATAAATTCGAGTTTAATAGGATTAACAAAAAAATAAAATAAAAAATGAATGTAGCCTTTTTAGGAAATTACCAAATACTCCTATATAACTTAAAGAAGGTGGTATTAGGTAAATATAAATAGAAGCTATTCATCTCCCTTTTTTGCTTTTGGTCTTTATTTTACTTGTAGAGTTTTGGGGAGAATATAGCCCCAACCCCCTGAAAATAAGTGTGACGTGAACGCCTGATTTTCATCAGATCTTCAAAGAGTCATAATTGGAACTAATTATGCAGAAAGACTCAACCAATAGAAAAGAGAATGGCTCTTGATCCCTGCAGCTGACCTTCTAATAAAAAACTACTCATGAATAATGAACCCAAACTCACAGCAATTGCACCTCTCAGTAGTAACTGCTAAAGGGGACAATGCATACGACAAAACATGCTCTTGAAACAAAAAATTTCTAAAATAACTTGAAAAAAATGGACTCGTTTTTATTTGTACAGGTTCGAAAGAAAAGGTTAAAATATATTTCAGGAAAAGCCAGACAGCTATTCGAAAGAAAAGGTTAAAATATTTCAGGAAAAGCCAGACAGCTATGATTAGAAAAGATATGAAAGATAGGAAAAATATATGATTAGCTTGTCAGGAAAGATGAGAAAAAAAAGATGTGATTAGTCAAAAAAATTTGTCAGAAAAGATGAGAAAATAAAAAGACAAAGATGTGATTAGTCAAAGAAATTTATCATGAAAGATGAGATAATAAAAAGACAAAGATGTGGACTAGTCAAAGAAATTTGTCAGGAAAGATGAGAAAATAAAAAGACAAAGATATGACTAGTCAAAGAAATTTGTCAGGAGAGATAAGAAAAAAAAAAAAAGATGTGGATTAGTCGAAGAAATTTGTCAGGAAAGATGAAAAAAAAAAGACAAAGGTGTGATTAGTCAAAGTTGTCAGGAAAGATGAGAAAATGAAAAGAAAAAGATGTGGAGTAGTCAAAGAAATTTATCAGGAAAGATGAGAAAATAAAAAGACAAAGATATAATAAGTCAAAGAAATTTATCAGGAAAGATAAGAAAATAAAAAGACAAAGATATGGATTAGTCAAAGATATTTGTCAGGAAAGATGAAAAAACAAAAAGACGAAGGTGTGATTAGTCAAAGAAAATCCCCAGGAAAAGACGAGAAAATAAAAAGACAAAGATGTGAATTAGTCAAAGAAATTTATCACGAAAGATGATAAAATAAAAAGACAAGGATGTGGACTAGTCAAACAAACTTGTCAGGAAACATGAGAAAAAAAAGTCTTCATGTAAGACCTATCACATTTCGTCTATCTGAAAAGTGGTGTCCTGCAGCGAAACAATAAAGAAAAAAAGATTTGTGTCAAAAAATGGGACTAAATCAGCTGATTTGAGCACGAACGTGAATATTTGAAGAATACAACAAAGATCGAAAAAGGAAGGAACTATATTTCCTTGATTGACGACACAAATGTGTTTAAATTCAGATAAAACACATTAAATTCAGATAACATACACTTTAAGGCATGTGATTTCTAATAACTGTTCACAGTCCGGCAATAACATCCAAATAAGGATATACGACAAAAAAAGTAACACGTAATAATATCAGGTTTATATTTGCTCTAAGAAGAAAGTTAAACATGCATTTTTTAGCATTTATTTAACTTAATATTTAGTTTGAACTTCGACTTTATCATCTAAATGGGTTTTTATATTAGAAAGGCAATTTAGTCGACGAAATTTATATTTTTAGCTATTTTATATTTTTCTACGTTCTCATCTTTGTGGTGTTTACGTATTTTTCTTAATTCTCCCGTTTTTGATATACAAAAAAAAATAGACTTAACAACTGAGCCAAACTTTTTGTCTGGATATAATAAATAGTGAAAACTAGATATAATTAAGGGAAATAAAATACGATAAATAGATAAAATAAGCTTAAAAGATTTAATTTTATAAACAGATATAATTTGAAAATAACAGAGTTCTAAAATATGGTTGGCCAGTGTTACCATAGAATTAAAGATAGTGTCGCAGCTGAGGTCGCTACATTTCTATGGTAGTCCATTTTTTAACCTACTTGACTTGGTACTAAAACATCCTGACGAATTTTTAATTCTAAGAAAAGTTACCCCGGGAAAATTTATGTTTGGTTTTAAGAGATAAAGCTTCGCTGATCAAATAATTCTTTAAAATACGAGAAAAATTTCCAAAGTCACATACTTCTAAAGTTATCAAAATAAAGAACTGTTCCTTATCGAAAAATTCAAATTGGGATATTTGAAATCAGCGCAAGAAGTAGTAGTAGAAATACAAGGAGAAAAAAAATATTAAGAGGTCTTTAAGTCCAAAAAGAACAAAATCACTCAATATTTAAAATATATAATTTCCTGACTGTTTTTCTGCGAAAACGCTACGCGATAGAAAATTATTGAGTAAACTTTTAAAATCAACAAAAAATATTGCTAAAAAGGGCTAGCATAATCCGAAAGACCATAGCAGTCATGCTTACAGATTCATCCACTCTGAAACCATCTTTATCAGCAGACATCCGGATTATTTCACCTCCTATACCTTGAAGTGCAAATATTATTTCTCTCAATAACTTCTTGTGTGAACCAGGATTAGCATCAATACCATTATCATATGCACGGAGCTGTCTTGGAGGATGCGATGTAGCTGCAAATGTCATTTTGGCAAATTAGTGTAGCTGCAAATGTCAAAATGTTTGACATTTTGGCAAATGTCAAATGTCAAATTAGTTACAAACAGAACTACATTGGACAACTATATTGGATATATTAGATACACAACTATATTGGATATTGAAAATGTAAGAAATATATTAGCAGAGGACTGGATCACAAAGGCATTCAGACTTTTAAAGTAAAATTTCTTGCTTTAAAGATAATATATTTATTTAGTCAAAACTTTACTACTTCACATATTTTTATTGCTTACAATTCATTTTCTTGCTCTTAATTTCTCTTCATTTTTTCTCTTACATCTTTTCTTATTTTAAAAATATTTTTTCTTGAGTTTACACTTACAATTTATCTACTAAATTTTTATGTTTAATAGGGGCAAGAGAAAACTGGATATTTTTTTTTTACTTGTGTCTTATGGCCACCACACTCAAGAATTGAAGTTAGGTTAATCATTATGAAATATACTAAAATACGATGTATATAATAGTTTGGTAACAAAATGATGATAACTACAACAAAGAATTATGGAAGGGGTGCCGCCAAGACCGCATTATATTAAATACAACCTAAACTAACCTAACCTAACCAAAATACCAACTAAATATTTAATCAAAATCTAGCTACGATGTAGTTTCCCATCGAGCCAAAAATAATATTGTCTGGCATAAATAATATGAAAACCGGTTATTGTGTCATGTTCGCGATACAAAATCTCGAGAGAACTTGAGCGTGGTGGCATTAAGACACAAATACCTGTTTTTTAATATGCAAGTGCGTAAGCGCCTCAGGAGTTTTTTATCTTTTCAAACAAACAGGTATTTATTAATCCATCTATTTATAACCCACTCAATACAAAAGTAAGCAACGTTGGATTAATAATAACAAAAAACGGTACAAGAGAAAAATACATAATCACCTAAAAATTGGACAAGACAGTGGTGAGGGGATGACCCACGGATACACTCATCAGGAGTAAAGTTTTGATATACGCAAGATTTATTAGTTTGTAGTGGCCAATAAAAAATAAATAATAGAATTAATAACTGTCAAATATAAAATTACGTTTGTTAAATAGAAAATAAAATTAAATAGTTATTATCACTACACCTCGTGAAGCTCGTACTCTTTACGGCATGTTGGTTGACGTAGCAATACCAAGAAGCACCTTATATGAGTGCAATTTCTACACATATTTTTTTTTTCTTTGTGTTAGACATCAATATTTGATTTTTAATTTATATTCCAGCGTATTATTGTTTCTGTGTTGAACAACATTACCAAATAAAGCAGAACTTATTTGTTCTTTGTATTTTCACTAGTTTTGTATAAGACTATGAATACCCTAGTTATATTCAGTCACAATCATTAAACCCTGTCCCTCCCCCTCTGCAAATATTGTAGGCCACCAGCCCCTCCCCTAAAAAATTTAGGTAAGCCTCTTTGCCCCAATCCTCTCTCAAGGGAGACCCAAGAAACACGTAAAAATACCCAAAATTTGGATATCGCTTTGACTGGGGAAGAAGAACATTTTTCAAAGTAGAGGGCTTGATTTATTTGTGTGGAAACACTGGTGTATTTATAATTATAGTTATAGAGTTGTGTTTATAATTACAAAGTAGACAGATGATCTTATAAATTCACCTCTTTTTGATTTGTCTGACCCTGCCAACAAAAAAATTCTGCAACTTCATTAACAAAAACCCCAAAAGGTATTCAATCCTCCCTAAAAGGTATTCAATCCTCCCCAAAAAGTATCCACATGTATCCAAGGATGACCAAATCTGAATTCTGCCCAAAAATGAGGTTCTTACCAAAAAGTATTTATCCTTTGCCGGAGATCTTCTCATGCTTGCAGCTTACGATGGGTAACATTAAATTTAATGAATCTTAAATATTTGGAATCTGCAAAATAAGCCAATTCTTTTGACATACCTATTGAATCGAAATTACGTTTTTTACAGTTTCAGTTATTATTGAGCCACGTCACTCCTTACTTTCAGTTCGTAACCACGAACTGTTTGATAGACATATCAGAACTCTTCCCAAAAGCTCTTTAATTCTCCCGAAAAGGTATTAATCTCTCCCCAAAACACATTCGTCCGTTCCCATAGGTGGGCAGACCAGAGTTCTCCCCGAAACTGATCCCTGTATTTACCTCAAATGGGAAATCTGAATGCTCCCTAAGAATTCCTCAATTCTCCTCAAAACCTACAAAAGCACAGCTACATATGGGCAAATCCGAATTCACCACAACAAGTGTTTATTTTTTGCCAGCAACGTCTCTGTGTGAGCTCAGATACGCTGATAAAACAGTATCTCAGTAAACAAAAACTTATATTAAAAAGCAGTCGAGTATTCAAGCTATGATGAGGGAATGTTTAATTTTGCAATTGTATATCTAAAGAGGCAGACGGTTTCTTTATGTAAGAAATAGTTTCTAATGCACAAGAAATGGCTTAGAACAGTCCATCCACATATTTTCCTTTTTTCTAGTGTTTCCAAATGAAAGAAGCGGGTAAATTGAATGAAAAATAGAACATAAAATGGGCCAGCTAGTCTTAAACTGTGACAAAAAAAAAAAGGAGAATTCTGATCTCCCGTGTCAAGCAACTATCTATACAGTCAGGAAGGGTGTGTTGTTCCTTAACATACTATTGGATCTTAAATCATTTCACAATCCTAATAAAGGGGGGGGGGATGCCAGAATTTCCTCTCACTCAATTGGACTATCTGTCTTGACTCTTTCTACAATTAGCCATGACTTGATGCCCACAACTATTTGATTTTATTTCAAAAATCAAGTAGACCATTAATCAAATAAATGATTCAACAATACTATCAGATTTAAAAATGTTTATATACTAATAAGGATAAAGTTTTTCACATTATCCACATTTATTATCCATTATTTCCACACATTATTATCCACATCTGCAAATTCGGCTTACGACCAGAGAGATTTGCTGGGAGACTTAAACTCGAATGAAAAAAGGGTCAATCGTAATATTCTTCCACGCTAAGGAACTATCTGTACAGTCAGGAAGACTGTATTGTTTCTTAACGAACTACTGCATTTTTAAGTCATTTTATTATCCAAATGTGCAAATTCAGCTTGCAATATGACAGATTTGCTGGAAGACTTAAACTCTAGTGAAAAAAGGGCCAATCGTAATATTCTCCCAGACTAAGCAACTATCCCAACAGTCAGTGTCTTAACCTACTGTTGCATTTTTAAGTCATTTTATTATCCACATTTGCAAATTAGGCTTGAAATCTGGGAGATTTGCTGGAAGACTTAAACTCTAGTGAAAAAAGGGCCAATCGTAATATTCTTCGAGGCCAAACAACTATCAACACAGTCAGGACAACTGCTATGTCTGGACTTACCATGGTCCTTAAATCATTATATTATTGTCATTTACAAATTTGTTTAGTAATCTGGATGATTTTCAAATCCCATTGAATTGACATTTGTATGTTCCTAAATCAGAGGGCGCATTTGATGTTCTTCTTTTCGAAAAGAAACAGATATATTCATTTTAATGAAATTAAAAACTCTATCCTAGTTAGTACATTAACATTTTTAAATCTGACAGTATAGTTGAATCATTTATTTAATTAATAAAGTATTCCATGACAAAAACGTACCGCAAGGGAGGTGTGTAGCAATGACTATGTGACAATAAAAAGATAATAAAAAACAAATTTCATAAAACACTTGGACAATTGTAATAGCAGAAAAAGAACCGAAATTTAGCCAGTTCCTCATTGCAAGTGTTTTATTTAGTCACTCAAACCTGTACTTGAATAAGGGCGTAACGGCGCACCATAAAAAGTAATCTATAAACAGTTCGTGGTAACGAACTGTAAGTAAGAAGCGATGCAGATCAATATTACTATCAAACTCCCATGAGTTTGAGAAAGTTTGCCTGATTTTCGCAAAAGGGGGAACACGCCCTAAAAGTCAAAAACATTATATTCAGAGTATACGAGGATCCTATGCTGAATTTTGAATTTTTTGCGAGAAGAAAGATCATGGATGTGTGTTTATTTGATTGATTCCTTTTTTATGGGTGATCGCATCGAACCAATAGTTCTAGAATGTCGATAGAGGGCTCATTAGAACGGAAATCAAAAGTTCTAGTGCCCTTTTTGAGTGGCGAAAAAGATTGGAAGGCAACTGGCCCCCTCCCACCTTTTTTCCTAACAGTCATCCGATCAAAATTCTAAGATAGCCATTTTGTTCAACATAGTTAAAAATCACAGTAACTATGTCTTTGAGGATAACATAGCCCACCAGAGACCCTGGGGAAAGTTTTTCAAGTCATGAAATTTGCCCATAGTTTACGTATAATATTTCTAATTGAGATATTGACATACTACGTAAAGTATGCAGACATTTTTGGGAAGAATTTTCCACGGGATGATTTTTGGCATGATTTTGAAAACAATAAGAAATAAAAGCCCTTTTCAAATGAAAGTGGGCTAAGAAAAAAATTTCAGTCAGGATTGTCTGCAAGAGATTTTTCAGGCGTAATTTTCAGCTAGAATGGAATTGTCTGGAGGGGGATTTTCCTGGTGTGTGGGGGGTGTATTTTGTCTGGGAAAAACTTCACATGGAGAGATTTACTGTGAGGGGGAGGATTTTACTTGGAGGGGAAGCCGGATTTCCCGGCATCATTTTAAAAAGATCAGAAATTAATTTTAAAAAGCAGGTTCTTTCAACTGAAAGTGAGGAGCAACATCAAAACCTAAAACGAACAGAAATTACAATGTATATGAGGGGGTTACCCCCTCCTCAATACCTAGCTCTTTATGCTACTTAATGAAATTGTTAACTAATAATTTTCCTTGATTTATGAAGTGGGAAAATGGCTCTAGAGTTTGCAGTACCGACATTTTCTGAAACTATTTACTAGGCGTGCGATTATTTAAAAGTTATTTATTATTATCAACAACAACAGCAATATCATATCTGTTTTGTTTATTAC